>NW_027113124.1:889887-908810 GCF_000696795.3 Halyomorpha halys | reverse complement strand
AATTTCATTTACCTAAAAAAAAAAAATATATATTTACATTATTAGTTTGAATTCATAAGTTATGAAGTCAATAAGTAACAAAAACAAGATTCTAGACTTAATTCTATTGTCAATAATTTATGAAAAATCTTATACGCAGTTAATCAATAACATAAAGGATAATTGAGAAAAAAAAGGAAGTAATAAAAAACTAAATATAATTAGATATACCCCCTACTTTAAAAAATATAAAATAAACTAATTGTATCAATTAATATAAAATATAGACAGAGTATAAAACCTCTGTAGAAAGTATTTTAGCCTATGGCTGGGTTTTAATTCTTTTTTCAATTCATTTAAAAAAACCTGTAGTTATTTTTCCACATTTACCAGTTGGTACCTCTTTTGCCTATCTTGGGCTATTGTATTAAAAAATATCAAGTGTAGTATAATGTATTATATGTGAGCAATGCTCAAGTACAAATTAAAAATGAAAGTTTGATTAAAACTTACCAATCATTTAATTCATACCTCTTTTCAAAACAGAAATTACTTTAAGTATTCTTTACTCACCCCACAAGTAGTTGAAAAAATAAGTTAATTAAAAATGTAAAAGAGAATGACAATAATAATCCCACTTCTACTTGTGAAACTGTCATTAAAAGTGATGTGTCCAACTTACAGAAATAAAAATTACTTTTCATTCAAGAATTTAAATAATGAGCAATTTATTGTTAATCAAAACTCATCTACTATATGATTAATTTATTAACTACTAATTCACTTTAATTAATGCCTTACTCAGGCGTTTAGCCAGCTAATCCCAGAATAAATTCTATTACGGTTTTATTTTAATCTATTTGAAGATGAATGCTTAACAATATTTATTATAAGATGCTTATTGAATTAGCTTTTGATTTAATGAACAATTAATGGAGAATCATCTCTCCAGTTACTCTCATATGTAGCCAGAAAATTTATAAAGACAAAATGCTTTTGTATCATGACTTTTTCTATGAACTTCCTTTTTCTATGATGAGGGATGGAGAGATTCAGATTTTGATTTAAATATAAATATTTCTTAAAATATTTTCGTTAAATGGGCCACTCAAAAAGCTCAGCACTTCTTTCAACAAGAGAAGATATCTTTGGCTGTTTATTGAAAAGAAATTACCAATTTTATTGCATCAGAACATTTTTTTCTAACTCAAGACACTAAATTTTGATTTGCCAGGTGCCCTGACCACTTTTCAAAGGCTCCTCTCAACAGCATGATCATACCTGATATGGTCCAAGCGTGTTACATGTAACTTGATAATATAACAACAGTAACTTTTGAAGAACATCTTCACTGAATTGGAATTATTCTTCATCAGCTTTGAGAAGTTGGATTAAACATGAGTGAGGAGAAAAGTGAATTTGGCAATTTAGTATCTAATACTCAGTTTTTCCGGTAAATGAAACAGAACTTCATGTCAATGCCAATACCTGTACAATATTCAGTACTCGAGAATATACACAAACTAGGGGTCTTCATTAGAATAGCTTTGTTGCACTTGAGCTCTTTTTTAAATTTTAAGGATTAAATAAGAATTAATTGAGCAGCTAAAAAAAAAGTTTCTATGAAGTGAAGCTCAATACTAATGAAATTTTTAAATCTATTATGACTACCAAACCAGTTCTGTCCAGGTAAATCTTTAACCAAAAGTTTACATTACAGACAAATATTACAGCCATTGGGTTAATGTTATGTTTAGGGAGGTGACAGCCATACGGTTTGGGGTGCAGGTCCCAGTGCGCTCGGTTCGCAACGTTGGGGGCTTGATTCCCACCTGGGGCAGTTAACATTCATTTTTCAGCAGCCCCAAAGAATGAATCTTGATACTCCCACCTTGGTTAGAAGGTGGCGGCAACTCAGGTAGCCGCCAGGGGTTGGCAAAAAGGACCGCTAGGCCCACTTGCCGGACCTGTTCCACCCATCAAATACCAGTATCAGTACCAGTAATGTTATGTTTGGCAATGCTTTAGAGTGGCTAAAAAAGAGTGTTAAGCCATCCTAAGAGCTATTCACGAATTCAGGCCTTATTTAGAGGGTTATCATTTTATGATTATAACTGACCGTATTAATCTAAAATATCTTAGTTATCTCAAATATCCCAGTGGCTGTTAGAGATGAAAAAGTACAATTTAGATATAAAATACCTAAGGATATAATTCTGCCAGATTTTTCTCATAACTAACACTAAAAGAACTGCATTTAAAGGGAGAAGTTTTATTTATCAATAATTCATGTCTTATTACTGAACCTTCTTGTAATACTATTTCAGTATAATTAAAAATGAAAGCACTGTTGGCATTAAAAGATTCTTAAAATTAACAATTTCTTAAATGCAATATACTTACAATACTTTCATGTAGAACGATTCCCCAAATCAGAATCTGAACTGGAACTTGAATCTCGATTAGAAGTTTTGCTTCTGCAAGTTTTGGTATAGGAATCCATGGAACCTATAATAGTTAAGTATATGATATAGAAAGATATAAATCTCATAACTAGTTATTATGACACTAAAAATAATTAGTGAAAAAGAAACAAATTCAAGTTAGTCATACCTATAGGTGTGTGAACTTCAACTTTTAGTTTAGCAGTTGCAGTAACTTTGGTTGTGATGTGGGGTTGTGATGATGGATGAGGCTCTGAGTTTTGACTGCAAGATGAATTTTCACTCCCATTTGCTCTTGGCTTTAAAAAGATAACAAATTTAATTGAAAAATGAACATATCATGTAAAGATGAAGAGTAGGCATAAGTAAGTTTTTTTCCCTAGGATTAGTGTTTACAATAATTTCACTTACACGAGTATGGTTGCAGGTGGTAGTTTCAACAACAAACTCAGGTTCAACCACAATCTCATGTGTTGTAGAGTGCCAAGATGGTTCCTCTGTGATGGTAGTAAGAGATGGTTCTCTATGACATTGTCCATTTGTTGTTCCTCTTCTTGGAGGAGTAGTTCCTGTTCTACAAGATTGTTGTCTAATTTTTTTCACAGGTTCTGGTGATGGTGTTGATATTCGGTTCACATGTATAAGAGGTCTTACCTGTAATGGAAGAAAAAATATTCCTTCAATTGCCATTCTTTTGAATTACTAAAGATATTTTTAATATGGTAACTTAAGAATGAAAAAAACTAAATGCTGTAAAATCTTTAAAATTCTACTATAAACCATGCCTAATTTAAAAAAGTGTAGTCCATAGCACTCAGCAATCCTTTATTACTGAACTAATGTTTCATATAAAAAATTATATACATTGGAAAACTATCAGATTTGAAAGAATTTTAATTATACTGGAAGATCGCTGATTGATGGTGTGTATTATTAATAATGGAATATGGTCCGGGTGTGGTAAAAAAAACTCAAATAGTAATAACTATCACTAACATATTTCATTATTAATTTTTATTATAATTTGTATTCTGGAACTATTACTCCCTTAACACCAAAATAATCAACAAAAACATGGCTGTTTTGTGCTGAGGTATTGAGGGTCAAGTGGATTGAGGCAAAGGGTTAGTGAGGTATGAGTTTGATTCCCAATTGGGTTAGTTCATAATTAATCCTAAGTAGCAACAAAAAAATCAGATTTGTCAAGAGAATGACAAAAAAATCAGAAGGTCCACTTAATAACTCAAGTGATATCATGATTAAAAAGAATAATATTTAAGAAATTAGACTAAAAATTAAACTAATAAAATTAGATTTTGACATACTGTAATCTAATCATTATTACCTCTGCTTCTGGTCCAATCAGTGATAATATTACAGGTAAAAAAAGAAGACCATTAATGAGTCCAACTCCAACAAAAGCCAGTAGTATATGAAAGAAACATCTAGAACAAACAACAGTTAAGCTAGAAAACAGTAAAACAATGACTTTTATTAATAAATATGACGATGATGCCAATGAAAAAAAAGGATAAAAGTTATTCAGTCAGTAATTAAAAAAGTGGATAATTCAAGAAACAAAAAGGAAGGAATGGTAACAACAACTTGAAGCAGACTTACTTAACAATAAAATCAAACTCCGAGAAAGCAAGCATCACTAAAGCAAGAGCCATGGTAATTGCACCTCTGGTTACAAAAGAAAACATATGTTCTACAGCCATTGTTGTTCTTCTATCTTTGTTACCAATAGAAGTTATGAAGCTCTGTAAACAAAAAAACGAATTAATAAAATAATTGAATTATATCAAGAATAATTACTATATAAACAAATAATAAAGTCAATTTAAAAATATACATATAACTTTATATTTATCTAAATTACAACTCACCAATGATAAGTTAATGGTATAACTAACTCCAAATCCAACAGCAATTATCAGAATAACTGCAGGAATTGCACTCAGTTTAATGTCAAGAGCACCAATAATGCCAAAAAGTTGCAGTATCATTCCAGCAATAACAAATGTTATTAGTACTGCAGCCCTTATATTTAAAAGTGATAAACTAATGACAATAAACACAGCTGCCAATGCTAAGGCAACTGCTATTGTTAGAGACTTTCTCAGACTAATATATTGCTCCCAAAACAAAAATGGAATTCCAGAAGGAAAATTCGGAAGACCTCTTGCTTCAAATCTGTTGCATATTTCTCTAACTTGAGTAATCATTTTTGTAATGGTCCCTGTATCACTCAGGCCATGTAGATAAAATGGTTGTTGTGCATATATAAGTGGAGCACTTTTAGGAATTTTCAAATCAAAATCATTGGCAACATGAAACCATTCTTTAGGAGTTGGATGTAGGTTAGATTGAGAAGCACCATACGCAAAGGCATCATTGGACACCCATGCAGATAAATAGTTATAAAATGCTTTTGGGTTAATGATCCCTTCAGAATCTACTAATTTGACTTGAGTAACAAGTGATTTGTCAATTGGGTTGTCAACATGGCCAGTTTGAACTAATAGTTTATATGCCAATATTCCTTCATCGGAAGCATTAGGAAACCATCTTTCTTGGTTTATGCTTCCACGCTTCCAGTCACGATCAAAAGCTTTTTGCAGCCCTAAAAACAAAAATGAAAACATCAATAATTAAAAAAAACTGAGCAAACCATAGAAATTAAGAATATTTTATTAAGACATAATGAAAAAAATATTTGATGGACTATACAAGAATTTGAATAATTGAACTTTTGTTAGGTGTGATGATTATAGGTACCATAAACATGGTTCTATTTACTAAAATTCTAATGTAAAAACCATATAATTATAGTGCACAGCTGAAATTCTAGATACCTATCACTTTTAATTTTCCTATAATAAAATTTACGTAAGTACCTATCTACATAAAACAAGTGATAAGATTAATTTTTTATTTAAACAGTTTTTAAATACAGTCCAGGAAAAACCATCACAGCCTAAACACAAATAAAAACTATATATATATAATTGGGAAAATTATATATTTTTTCTATTTTTTATTTCTTTTGTAATATTGTAGTTTTATGATAAAAAATAAATTGTAATACTTCATTTAACATATATTTAATCCATTAACTAATTAATTAACTATTTTTGTTGCTTAATTAATTATTAATTAACTGTTGAAAATGAGTAATTTTACGTTGGTGAACACTTTTATCTCATACTAATAAATATGTAATAAAAAATATTTATCTTACTCAGAATTAAAGTTACAGCGTAAAGGGTTTTAGGATAAAAATGTATTAATTTCAAAGGAAAAAATAATGTATAATTTACCTATTAACCAATCTCGAAAAAGGCCCAACCAAAACTTTGGGAGGCCACCATCATCATTCTTGATAATATTTTGCACTCTCATAAATGCATCGTGGTATTCATAAAGTAATCTTTGGTTTGTTGGATATTCAAAATCTCCCTGTGTAACTGCATACATGTTATAAAAACCAAAATATTTTCCTTGTGCATTTAAAAAAGCATATTCATTTGTGTTTTGAGGCACAATATCTGTTAAATCAAGCCCATCATTCACTTTCATTGTTCCCCAAACACTAGCACATAACACCATCAAATACACCATCACAGAAAATACTTTTACACCATGTTTACTAATAAGTTTTGCATAAGCCTTTGCAATTAAATTTAGGAAACTTTGGCTGGTTTTAGCATCATTATTTTTGGGGTTTTTTTCAGGGTTATCTCCATTTAAAACTCTTTTTGGATGGTTTATATCAACATTCTGAAACAAACAATAATAAGGTACTAAGTAATAAAACCATACAAATATACTTGATATTTTCAACAGAATAAAGTAACATTAAAAAAATCTAAATATCTAACTTAGCTTGGTTATTGAGAAAAAAGTAATAAATATTCAATAAAAGTAATTCATTAACTATTTAGCAACAAACATAGCATACAAGAATAATAATAAACTTCTGGAGAATGATAACTGAACTGGTTGTGAATCTGAATTTCAGTTTACTGAAAAATCTTCTAAGAACAGTAATTCAGCTCTAGTTCTTTAATCCATCAAGAAAATAAATATATAAAGAACACGTTTTGATTTAAATTTTAAAAATATAAGATATAAGATGGGTCACACAAAATAAAGATAATGTGAATTAAAACCTTATGGAACAAAATGATTTAATTTATACAACAGCCAATTTTAATACCCCGTGAATGAGTAAAATAAGAATTTCCATGACAAAATAAATTTAAATATTCTCAGCATATCCTTTCTAAATGCAAAGAAACCTAATAATTAATGTTTTAAAAATATTAATACCTTTGACATTACATTATAAGATTGATTAAATTTTAAAAACAAAAAATTAAAAATTCATAAATTAATATGAGTGCAATCATCACTTGTAATAAATAGCCTTCTAAGAATAATACGCTAAATGCATATGTACCTGCTTCTTTGGTGGGGCTAGAACTGTAACAGTTTGCTGCCTATCAGGAGGAAGAGCACGTGCGATTGTCTGTAGTTTGGTCGCTGACTTTCTTTGAACTGGTTCATGTGATATAATACCAGGTGCAGGCAAACAACAGAAAATGTCATATTTTCCATAATTTTTCCTCCTAAGATCCAAGCTGATAATAGCTGGGAAAACCAAAAGAACAGAAGCAAGATTGAATAATACAAGCACAGCTGACTGTAATGAAAAGACTCTCAAGGCTGGTATAGGTATGATAGCAGCAGCAAACATTGCACACATATTGCTAAGAGATGTCAAAAGAACACTTAAGCCTGTTTTCTTTAACAATAAACCCGTTTGTTCCTGAAAAAAAAAAAAAAGAAGTTATATTTCTCATAAATATCCACTATTTTATATTCACTACATAAATATCAGTAATAAGAGAAATCATTTGGGTTTGACACCATCTAAGAGCATATTCTACATACTTCTTTTTGTGGAACCACTAAGTAACCCAAATAAGACCTGACTTTCTTATTTCTTCCAACTAATAAAGATTTGTTATCTTTTTTGTCTCAACTTTATTCAGTTTATAGAAATCTGAAAGAATCCAGTTTATAGAAAATCTACCCCTATTCCATTCACATATCACTTCAATACTGATTATCTTTCTGAAAATTCATTTCTATTCAACCCAACATGACAATGTCTATTTCAATGCTCTAATTTAAAGAACATTTACTGGTTACAGATCATGAAATTCTGTCATAATTTCCCTTCTTATTTTTCCATTTGACTTATTTTTGAGCAAAACTCTTCATAATTAAAATACTTTCTGTCTTTAAAATCTTCTAGCGACATTTACAGGTAATATTCTGATTCTTATAAACAATAAGGGAGAATAGTAATGACAAATTCTTACTTTTGAATTTCTATAAACTGATTAAAATTAAGACAAAAAGATAACAAATCTTTACTGGTTTTAATTGTGCTTTATTTGATACTTGATTTTGTTTCTTTTAAAAACAGTAGGCGCCAAATAAGCCTTGATTACTGAGTGGGTTGGAAAAAAAGGTCCAAGAGACCTGGGTCCAGTAATATTTATTTTACAGTGGTCACAAGAAAATGACATTAAAAATTAAGACTTATCTACCTCAAAAAAACAATGACCTTTGTAATTGATAGATCTTTTTTACTCATTATTCAACTTATATTTACTTAACTAAACCAGTCTTAGAAAAAAATTAATTTATTAACAGAATACTTTCTTGCGATTTGATGTTGGGTAGATTTTCATCTTTGTATTCTAATGCATATTCATTCTCACCAAACAAAATTAGGTTCTGGATTGACTACAGAAATTAAGTAACATAATGAGGTTTTTCATTAAAATTTAAACCACACAGATGATAAAATTATTTCTCAAATATGACCCATATCTAGTGATCTGGAGACAAAATAAATTCATTCAACAATACTATAACATCATGTTACTATGGTCCTAGATGGAAAAATTGTCCAAGCTAGAACATATTGTAATCCAAACCATAACATTAAATATATCTATTTCCATTCAATAATCCAACTTCTCACTAGATGAGGCAAATATTCCAGACAATAAATTCATTGTGAGTGCCGCTGTTTAAACAATATTTGAGTTGACGATTAGAATCCAACTACATTATATAGTTAACTATGGCATGCAGAAAATAATAATGAATATGAGCTAGAATAATAAGAAGAAAGTTTAATCAATGCCAAATTAGATGGCCTAGTATTATCTAATCTTGCAGTCAATAAAATAAATATTTTAAATCAACCCAACACCAAACACTGACTAAATTGTTCATGATAGTATTATTTACCTCAGCTGGTGTATTATTTGTGGCTTGCTGTAGGTAGGTATTAGTTAGCAAAAATACATCATCAACTCCAAGACCCAAGGCCAAAAATGGAACAATCTGGAAGAAAATAAAATAATAATTTTTTTTTTTCATATTTTATAGATATCTTCGACAAACTATTAATTTTAATAACTTTAGGATTGACCAACCTGAGTAGTTGATGCATTGAATGCTATTCCTAACACTGCACAAAAACCAAGTCCTGCAGAAACTGTAGCTGATACGAGAATAACTCCTGCAATACCAAGACTGCAATGAGATCTCAGAGGATCATTCCAACGAAAAAGAGATACTGCTGCGTACAATGCCTAAATCAATATGATATATTGTTTTATATTGTAATTGATAAACTGTAACTTAGCTAATGGAGATTTTTATAATAGTTGTTTTTTTATTTTTTCGTTTAAAATATTCCTAGAGGGATTTATTTACCATTATTATGTATCCAATAGAGATTTTAAAGAACCTCAATTGAGAGCATTGTTGTAGTATATCATTAAGGGTAGCAGTAGAGAAAGAAAAAACTTTGTATGGAGAAGTATCATTGTCTTTCATCATCAAGCGGTGAACTTCCTATAAATAGAAACATAATTTTACAATAAAAATCATTTAATAATTAGTTTAAATGCCAATATAAACACTATTAATCACCATATAGTTTTAATTGATAGGTATAATTCCTAATCTCAAAAAAATAAATTAATATTCTTCATTGAAATAGTAAAATAAAGATTGAAAATGACCTGTGAAAAAGTTCTTTGCCATGTATCTAATACTACTGCTGCAGCTTCTTGGCTCCAATCCATAGAATGAACTTTATAGCTCTCTGACCAGAATTCATAAAGCTCCTTTTCACTCATAAGTTGTACTACAGTTTGAAGAGCATGAGCTCTGTAAAAATAAAATAAATTAATAATAATTAATACAAAAAATATTATATCATGGTTCCTGATTAAACTATAATCATTATAAATACCTTTGTATATGACCAGTTTTATTTTTTTTAACTCCACCAACAATCAGTTCTTCTGGCCAATGCATGTAATTGGCTGCAAATCCGTAACATCCACCAGTCAACTCTGCACCAACATTAGGCTCCTTTGAATAGAGAGATATTATGTCAATTGAAAATTTTTAAATAAAGGAATTAAGTTGAATAACATCTAATTTAAATAATTGTATTATGAAATTTATTCTATAAAATTGGTTTTATCTTTTTTAATGGAAATAATTGGAAATAATACCTGTGCACTTTGCTTGTTAGGAGCTGTATCTGGACACTCTTCATCTCTTGGATTCAAACAAGGTTTTTCTTGGTACCCAGTAGTTATTCCAGCCTAAACAAGTAACATATATTAGAAAAAAAAAGAAAGGAAATTTATAACATAGTTTAATTAATAAATGTTTATAAATAGCAACATATTGACTCAGAATATTAAACAAAAAATATTTAGTGTTTTTTTATTAATTATAAAAATAAGAAGGTGCCTTAAATGATAAAAAATTAAGGGAAAATACTCAAGCTCAAAACAACAAAACAAAATTTAATGTTTTAGAAAATTAACTAAGCTTTATTTTTTAACAATAAATTGAGTCATTTGTATCATTTGGTGAATAGCTTATCAATCTTTGTTAAAATTAAATATTACTTATTATTAAAGATTAAATGGGATTTCTACTAGATCACTCTAAAACTATTACCCTTTTCATATGTTGTTCAAGGGTTTCATAAGGGAATCCAGTATCTAAATTCTTCATTGTTTCCAAAATCTTCTGTGGATTTAAGTTTGTCCAACGCACTTTAGATCCTAGTTCTCCACTAAACCTTGAATTAAACATATGAATAAAATAAATTAACTATGAAAATATATAAAATATTGTAGTAAATAATTAGTGAATAATTCTGTGGCTCAATTGAGTTAATGTTGGAATTCACGAACCCCTAATTTCTTATTTTATGAGTATTCTGTATTATAATTGTAAAGAGGAATGCATATATGTATATACACTAAATAAAAGAGTGAATTTTATAAATTAACAAATAAATTAGTGCTACTAATAAATCAATAACTATTATTAGAATGAACAGATGTATTAGTTTTACAGTGTGCTAATACTGCAATAACTTTATATCAAGATTGTATTTTTAAACACTATAAATTAAACTGATTTCACAATATGTTATGAAAAGTAATCAATCATGTAATGATAATTCATCAAACAAATAATTATTCTACTTAAACAGTTTGAAACAACCCATACAGTTGTATTTATTTTTTACAGTTTATGTACAGTATATTGTGCCTGAATCAAAAATATACTCATAATCTGGGAGAACATAAAATTAATTTAAATAAAAAAAAGGATATTCAAATGGTAAATACTTACGGAATAGTAACTGGGTAATCAGGTCCTAATAGTTTGGATCCTTCCCAAAAACAGTCTAATGGTGTAATTATGGCACAGGGTATTATATTTTCAAATATCTGTAAAATTTAAATGTATGTTTGAAAATAAACTTTCCTTTAATTGTTTTTATAGTTTAATAAATTCTTTGCATTACCTGATCAATGTAATGGAGGTCAAAATTAGGAATACTTGGCGTATAACACATATCTTTTAGTTTCCAAGTTCTGAAAAAAAGCAATTCAATCTTATATAATTATATTGATATAATTAAAAATTATATATTATTAAAAATATAGATCAATTACAATGTGTGAAGTGATTGGTTGTCATACAAAATTTATCATATAACAATAAGAGAGACACTGTTGAAATAGCTAGATAAGAATAACCCTGAAGAAATTTATAGGTTTTATAGAGACTAGTTCATTTTTTCAAAAATACTGAGTTTAAAGTAAAGGAATAAATAATGCAATCTTTAATCTGAACTTAGATTTTATTCTTTAGTAAACATAGTGTAAATGAAAACAGTGTATAGCTTATAACAGCGTTTAGTTATCAGAGAGTATTATTTAATGAAAAAATATTTACTTACTTATTATTTTTATAAGTATAAAAACCCAAAGTATAATATATATAAATAAGAGTTTTTTTTAAGGTTTCGTTTCTCGTTATTAGACTTTAAAAAAATTGATTAATTCTAGCTAAATTTAAAACTAATAGATAGTCACACTAACAGAAAATTCCTCAATGATAGAAATTCAAAATTGACTTACACATCGAAAAGTTGTATGCTGTGTTGAACTGCAACTTTCACTATTTCTACGTGTTTGAGTAAACTAGCTGGATGAAGAACTGAAGATTCTGGTGACTTTCCAGTCTGAATAAGTAGTTGATGAGTATCTAGAGAGTCTTCTCCCAGAGCCATTTGCCTGTAGCGTAGTTCCCGTTCAACATTTCCTCCTTCTAATAATAAACATAATTAAAACAAATTGTGTTATCAATTTATAATGTGAGTATAATGAGTGAAATATGTGCTGTTACACTGAACCAAACAAACATACAAAACAAAAAGAAAAATGACTAATCATCTCTTGAAAGAGATAAGGCTTACCAAAATGGTTGCCACTGTGATGGTAATTGGCATTTAGCGGTCTATGTAGACCAGCCACTACTTCTTTTTTTTGTAAGTAGTTATTCATTTATCTTCAAGAGGCTGAGCAGACCCCATTCCACTTTAAACCCCTTGAGAAAATTTCTCAGGTTCAAGGAATGAAACCTCATGTCTCCAGGTTCATAAGCAGTGACACTACCTACTACACCACAGAGAGTGTCAGGATATCTGATAGGAAATTAATATTTCAAGAATTCAGATAGTTCATCTTGAAAATACTAATACTAATTGCAATGCTAAAATTGGCAGTATATACTCTAGAACATTAATTTATCTATGTTTTGAAACAATTGGTTATAAATTGATTGTTTGATAGGATGATTAGCGATTTTAATGAGAAGTGAACACATAACCTGAAAATAACTTTTTAAACACATTGCTGATATTTATATTTATAGAAGAGTAATAAGGAGATGAGTATAGTTAAGAGTGAGAAGAACAAAAATGTACTTAATATAATTTTTAGATCCAATTAGTTTAGAAAATGAACTGCTTGTCTCATATTTGCATACCATTTAAATAATTAATTAATATAAATAATTTTAATCAAATGAAAATTTTTAAAATAAAACAATCAAACAATTTTTAATCTATAACTTAAATTATTAAAATAGATTACCTTCTATCCAAAGTTGCTCTATTTTTGTATGAAAAACAGCACTTTTCAGACCAACAGAGAAAGAAGCCAGAAGAAGAGCGGCAACAAAAATAACTTTTCCAGGATGGCAATGAAGAAGGCATCCAAGGTGGAACAATTCAGCTTGTATTCTGCTTCGGACCCAAATTGCTGTACGAGATCCTTCGGCTTTTCCCTGTAAATCAATTCAAGTAAAATTTTTTATTAAAATAAGAAAGGAACATAGAAAATCTAAAATATATTCTCAAAAAGTGAGCTGTTTTTGTAAGTTATAATAAAAATGAAATATAATACATAATTTGCTTTAGGACAAACATTGTTATATGTAGTATGGTAATTTAATAATTTTTAATTCTTTAAATCATTTCAAAGCTCTAGGCACTGAAATCTTAATCCTCATCAAGATAGGTGGGTATGAGGCAGAGTTGGGCAGAAATTATTACATGAGTAATTTAATTTTTTATTTTTCCTATGCCAAAGGAGGCATTTCTTCCATTTTGTTTCGAACAGCCCAGTATAATTTAGCTTTGCTGAAGTGCTGAAGTAACAATAATTATACTAAGATAACCATTAAATGGTCCAAAAATTAGTGGTTTTTTAGAACTATTACACTGAAGTAATTGTAAGACACAATTGCAATCACTGTAATTGTGTAAAATTAATTTCAATTACATTAGTTGTAATTTGATTCTCAATTATAATTACTTTTTCATGTTAAGTAATTGCAATTACAATTACATTACATTTAATTTAACTCATCAGTGAATTCAGTTTATTTGAACATATTTCTTATGAGCAGAAATCCTAAAAGTTAGAATCAATCGATAACATTGATTTTATATTTATCTTTGAGAACATAAATAAACCGTAATATATATTAATAAATCTATACACTAGTGCGCGGTTTTAAATTTAATATCATTTTCATATTTTGGAGCCATTTGAAAAGAGATTTTTTCTATTTTAGTGTTAAGTATTTGTAGTTAAAATTAGAATTGCTTATCATTTTATTATAATTAATTGTAATTGTAGTGCCACAATTACAATTACAGTAGTTCCCCAAGTATTGCAATTAAAATTACAGTAGTTCCTCAAGTAATTTCAATTAAAATTACAGTAGTTCCCCAAGTAATTTCAATTACAGTAGTTCCCCAAGTAATTACAATTACAGTAGTTCTCCAAGTAATTGCAATTAAAATTACAGTAGTTCCCCCAAGTAATTACAATAATAGTAGTTCCCAAAGTAATTGCAATTACAATTTCAGTAGTTACCCAAGTAATTACAATTATAGTAGTTCCCTAAGTAATTGCAATTGCAATTACAATTACAGTAGTTCCCCAAGTAATTGTATTTACTATTACTAGTGGTTGTTTTTATTACTTATTGTCTTACATTATAATGGTCTCAACTTATGTATTTAAAAAAAAAATATTTTGTTACCCACACAGCATTGGGGGTTAAGATAAAGCTGTAATAGAACAGATGTACTTTTAGCATTGACATTAGACAAATTATTATTATTATGTTGAGGGATATTCTACAAGTAAAAGAATAATGAAATAATAATTATTTCATTTATATTATTGACAAATAATAATTATTTTGAATAATAAAATAATCTGAATAAATTATAATTCTTAATAATTAATACTTCGGGGACAAAAGAAAAAATTACTTCATGAAGAGTTTAGCAAACCATTCACCAGTCATATCTAGGATGGATAAATTGTATAATATAAGACTGGATGTTAGGAAGCATCACCAAGTAAGCAACTGATAACAACACCATAGAAAAGATAAAACTAACTGGTGAAAGCTCGTAATGGATGCCAAGTTACACATCCTGGTGGATAATGACAATGATGATGAAAAATAGACACAGGAAGTAACTTACTTACCCACAACTTGTAATAGAACCTCAAAAGTGGAAACAAATTGAGACAGTCTTTGTACTATGTATTATATTATTAATATTTTACAAACTAATCATGTATTGTACTGACAAGTACAACAAATATACAATTTATATTAAAGAAAAACAAAACAACAAAAATAGAAACAGGATTATATAAATAGATTAATGAACAGACATTGGTCTGTTATCAGGATAATAATAAAGTCTCAAATTAATAATATGTATTTTGGCTTGATATACCTAAACAGCGCCTTTAAAAATATAATATAATAAATGGATTGTGAATAGAATAAAGAAGGATGGGTATATAAGTGTGAATGTAAATATATATTCATAAAAATAAGAGCATAGATTATATGAATTGATTATGACAGATGCAGGCAAGAAATGGCATTTCAGGGTTAGGAGAAAGTGAAATGATTACTTGCATAATAGACCATCTGTTTTTGGATTAGCAGCAAAACAAGTCCCACTAAGTATGACTCATCAGTATCCCACAAGAGCCTTCACCTACATTTTGTATTATTTCACTGAAGCAATGAGGACAATAATAATAGCCAAAAATCAACAACTGGCAAAAAAAAAAACTCAGTGGAGTTTGAGTACAATCATCCACCAGACACTTTTATAGTAATAGAATTTTATCCAAAGTCAAATTTAAATTATTTTAACAAAGTCATCCATGGGTTTAAGAATAATTTTTACTTTCGAAAAACTCGATAAACTAAAATTATCAAAAACAAATCTTTTAGAAATAATCCCTTCATTTTAAAAGCTAATTTGAAACTAAAAGGATTTGTTTTGACTGTCTAGCTATGTCATTTGAGAACGAGCAATTAAGTTTTTATTTTTTTCTGTAAATGGTAGTTTACTATAGGTTATATTATACGAAAGAGAAAACGATTTGATTGTGTACCAAAACGCATGTATTGTTATTTATATTTAACAACACTTTTCCGATTAACTTTTATACTTGGCTATTGAGAATAATATACTTTATTATCAAATATTGTATCCGAAAACCAATTTCGATGAAATTTGATATGAATTCCATTTTTGAATGACTTCCTAAAGAAAATTTAGGTTTTTAAAGTGGGTACCATATACATCGTTATACTCCTAGACACCTGTACATTTGACAAATACGTCTTGTATGACAAAGAAATATAAAAAGAAACAGTTATTTACGCTATTTGTGGCCGAAGCTAGTCGACGTCGGGGCTATGAACCCATTTAAAGCGGGTTGAGACCTTGGATCAGATTGAAAGATCGGCGATGTCAAGAGAAACGTAGATATGGACAATGATCATTTCGAAAGTTACGGATCAAGAATAACAGGTGATTGCTAGATAGAAAGGTATACACACCTTTTGAGTTCAAAGTAAGTAAATAATATACAAAAATTATAAAAAGCATACAATTCCCGACAAAGGACTTGTGAAAACTTGAGATCTTATGACCTTTTAGCCTACCAAATTGGCTATCTTCTGATGTGTAGTGGGAACATATCAGACATGTTGAGGATTAATTCATTAAAGCGAACTAATTCATATCGATTGCTAGGTAACACAAATATATAATATAAATTAAATCCAACAAACAAAAATAAATGGTAAGATCATAGAAATGGCCAAGAATTCCAGTGAAAGTACTAACGACGAAGAGAGAGAGAAAGAGAGAGAGCGAGCACACTCACTCCCAGGCTTCGAGCTGGCTTGGCTCCTAAGGGAGCTTGGAATACGGATTTCAGTACAACAGGGTGAACAATCGACGAAGAATGCCTACGAGTCAAAAACTGAAAAAAATTCGAACTGTCTAATGAAAAAAATCCTAGATATGATCTATCTACACAAACTCAAAACAAGTAGTAAGTTTCTGAAATCTATTTTAAAAAAAACGAAGGTTTCATAGGTCAATAAAAAAAATATACATTGCACTCAAACTAATAAACAGGAATTTAATGATTTTATAGTATTCTATTAATTATAAAGAGAAAGGTTCCCTCAAATGATTAAGAATAAGACAATAATACGAAATATGACGCTTTTTCATAACTTGATTGGGAAAACAGTTTGCATTTCCTCCATCGCTAATGACTTTAATTCCAGATGTTCTTACTATTAGGTTATGACTGAAATTCTCTTATTATTATTTTCTTTTTTTTTTTTGCATCGATACAGCCCCAGAGCGGATTCCCTTCAAGACTCATTTCGCGGGGCCTCCGTCAAATAAATATTGACTGACCCAGGTGGGCGTCGAACCCACGACGTTCTGAACCAGGGACTTGGAGACCTCTGAGTAGATGGTAGGTGCTTGAAATAAATATTCAAGCCTTACATATTCAATTTCTAAATAATTATTAATCCTAATGCTTATATATAACTTTATATATATAATAAAGGTTATTATATATACATTTATATTTTTAAAAGTCTTACTGTTCGCCCACAAACTAATGTTCTATTTAATAAAACCAGATAGATATCCTTCAAAAAAGTCAAAATTGAACCCATCTAAATACTGGTATAACCAAAGATGGCAATATTGATTCAAACATCGATATTTCAATACATCGGTCTTAAAAATTATTAAATCTATAAAAAGTTGTAATGTGTGTCTTTTCATGATGTGCTTACCTTTGTAATAATAGTTTCTATATTCAATGCCAAAAGGAGATGGAATAAGTCAATGTTTAAATCATAACGTTTCATAGTGAGGTCGCTTAGGTTGAGAAAATAAATTAAAAAATTACGATTACTTTCCAAATTGGTTTCTGTTCTTATTCTCTCAAGGAATTCACTATCATCCTAATAGAAATAAATTGTATAAATTTTTAAAATATTGTTATTTATAATCCTGGATACTAGATTCTAAAAATACATGGATATATGTTCGCCATTCTTTGGTATAACGCAATCCTGAGAATCTGCAATTAACTTGTTCCACATATTATGTATACATAATACATATTTATTTTTCAACATACAGCGTTACTTATCTCATAGTGTTATTTATTAATTATTTCCTATTCATAAGCAATAAATTATCAACTGTAGACACACTAACTATTCCTAACAGAATCAGCTAGGTACCTTGTCTTCCATTCCAGCCGAGCGGAATCAGCTTTGAACTATCCAACGAAGGTTTGTGCCAATGTCGCCGATGCTGAATCATCATTCAAAACCGAAAGGTAATCGGTGAAGACGACGAGGTTAGGAGGCTAGATGAAGGGCAGATGTTATTGATAAAGTTCCGTTAGAGGCGGGTCTAGTAGCGGCGGGTGGTCCCGCACTATTTGGCAACGCCGCCTCCCAGGACCACACGCACGGAAACTGTCCCCTTTAGGCACCCCCGGCCAACCCTCCTAGGAGGAACAGCCATTAACGCTGTAATATCTTCTCATCACCGCTCTCTTTTCTTATAATTCACGAATAATAATAATAATAATGTCCATTGAGTATATAAAAATTGTTCAAGAATAGTATTCATTAATATAACATTACAACCTATTGCTATATCGGGCCGCTTCTTAGCCAACGCACTATAAAATTAATAAAACATATTAATAAGGTATGTTACCTAATTCATTATCAGTTTAATTATACAAACATGAAGTGTTTCTATTTCTTAGCTACCGTATTTGGAAAAATAAACATCACCGTTGCAGTGGATAGCTTTTTTAAAAAAAAATGGTTATGCCAAACAGAAAATGTTTTATGAAATATCCACATTTTCATTTAAACTAGAGTAGGGCAATATTCAGTTGAAAATTTATTCTACTAAGAATATGACTAATTTTGTAGTAAGAATTATTGATCATCAATATGAGTTTATTTGACAATTTTATATGATTCAAATATCGTCTAAAAATCCGATTAAAATCAAATCAGTGAATACATAACAATTATGATTATCATTATGAATTATGATAGGGGAGAGGGAGAGAGAGAGAGAGAGAGAGAGAGAGAGAGAGAGAGAGAGAGAGAGAGAGA
>NW_027113124.1:886306-889752 GCF_000696795.3 Halyomorpha halys | reverse complement strand
GAGAGAGAGAGAGAGAGAGAGAGAGAGAGAGAGAGAGAGAGAGAGATCACTAGTAAACGAATAAAAAAAAATCGTTTCTTATTCATCGATTTTAAACGATTCACCTTTTAAATTCGGTTTTCTTAAAGCGGTGGCTACTTCAAATAGTTGAATATATCAAAAAAGGGTAATTAAGAAAAAGCATTAGATGAAATCATATAATAATTTTTTAAGAACTCGAATAACTAGGAAAACAAATACAATTAAGAATTTTTCGAAAGCCTAGCTGTATGCCTGAAGTGACTGTAAAGTGGATGGACGCGTTTAGTGAGGAAAGGATTACGTCAAGTCTTGTCACATCAGATTAAATGTAATGACTTATCTTTGGAGGTTTATGAATAGGAGAAACAGGAATAACTAATGTTACTATTTATGGATGTATTTCAATAATAATAAAATTATAAGGTATAACTAAAATACACGTCTCGTTTGAAAATCTATAATAAACCGTAGACATTAATTACCAAAGGATCACTACGTACTTTAACAACTACATAAATTAGAGTAAAACATACTTAAAACGTGACAAAGTTCTTCTGTCAAAAGCAATGGTTGTTGAAGCGATTGTTCATCTAAATTTGAAAAATCAATTTATATAGATTACTTCTAATATTAGATGATGTATGATTACCATTAATCATATTAAGTCACGTACAAAATTAGTTCTTTAATATTGTTTTAAAAAAAATCTTAGCTGGCTTTTGCGTAGGAGTAAACTCTTGATCATGAAATCTCTTGATCCCACGCACGATTTGTAACAAACCAGCTTTTAAACAACGAACATAGAAGAAAAGATCCTCTTCTGAAGTTCAATATTGAGACCCGTGAAACTTAACGTTTAGATTTTCTTAAAATGTATTTTATACGGTATTAGGTTAATTTCTCGAAACATAAAAATATATGGAGTTTGAAAATATAAATGTTAATCGAACAGAAAGGGTTCAGATGTGTCGGCAACGAATCGATAGGTTTTCCAGGTCATTCCTTTTTTTGGTGGAAGCTTTTCCATATCTAGCCAAACTCTCTCTACTTTTACTGGATGGTATTTTGTATAAGGAAAAGAATAAAACGTATGATGACCGACATATAATCGATATCGAATCAGTAGGTCGAAATGGGTACAAATGGTTCAGTTCCGATGAATTCAGGTCATTTCACAGTTCAGAACAGACTACGTTCCATTGAATGGTCTCAGAAGTTATGAAACGTACAGGTGCCCCCAAGGTCAAGTCATCTGCATATTACATTCAAAGTCGGAGAGCAGCCTTGATGTTACGCTAAGAATTACAAGTTACAAAAATTTGTAGTGATTGTAGAAGCGAATTACACAAAATATTCTAGTAACTGTAGAAGTGAATGGTACAATTATAAATTTGAAATTAAAAAAAAATGCGTTATTGTGTATTTAAGAAAAAAAAAATTAACGCACTGTTTTCTTTGAAATATAAACATTATATACATATTAAATGAATTTATCTACTTACCAAGTTCTTTTTTACTACTGAAATACGGAGATTGACAATCACGAAACTTGTTTTCTAATTATTACTGGATCATTATACAGACAACAATAATAAAGGCTTAGAGAACCCGAAGGTTCGATACCGATACCACCAATTATTCTCTACATACATCTGTTCCGTGACACCCCTCCAGACCCAAATGGACTGAATCAGTCTTAACGCAATCCTCCCATTGACGTTTCTGTCTTCCCCTCAGATATTTACCCGACGGTTCAGTGTTTATTAATATTTAAGTGATCCACTCCTTACTAAGTCCCACGACCTTATACGCCCATCTTATTCATTGTAAGGCTATAACCTGTATTATATTTGCTGGATGCAGTTCCCATAATTCGACGTCGAGCAGCCTTCTAAGTTCATCCGTTAATTCATCCTTTTTTGGTCCGAATATTTTACGCAATACTTCATTTTCAAAAACCGTAATGCGCTGTTCTTCCCATAGTGTAAGTGGCCACGTTTCTCATCCATAAAGAACAGTGGGAAGGATCGTAGTTTAGAAAATTCTATCATTCAAGTTTCTGGACAGAAGGCGCGAGCCAAGAAATTTCGAGATAGAAAAATAACAAACAGTTCCCGCCTTTGATCTTGCTTTTTATTTCCTCAACAATTTCGTTTTTTCTAATTACTGTAGAACCTAAATAATTAAACCTATCAACCAGTTCAAAAGTATTAGCTCTTGTATCTATATCACCGAAATTGCTCCCGTTTCTACGGCTTTTCATCCATATATATTTCGAGACCTAGTTCCTTACTGGAGTTAATCAACGTAGTTGTATTTAGTTCCATAGATTCCTTGCAGTCACCTAATAATGCCAAATCATCAGCAAACCCAAGCATCGCTATTTATCGCCTAAAGCTAAACCCTTTTCGGCATACATATGAAGTTAATAAAATAAGATAAATTAGTGATATGTAAACCTTTTAAAAACAATATTTCTTTTTTACTATTACATGATACAAGTAGCTATTCACAATCAGTCACTCTCACAAGGCTGTTGGACCCCCTCGAATAACCGTGGGCTAGTTTAACGGCGATAATTTAGCAGCGACCAACACAACAGAGACTGTCTAGGAAAAAAAATAAATGAACAAAATAAAGACATTAGGCATGAGACCCAAGTGTTCCCTTCCAACAGTGGAACGATGCTTTAAGGGAACAATGTGAAGCCATAATACAGCGTGACGACCTTAAGAGCATAAAGTTCCGTTGTTCCATTTGAAGGAACTGAAAAGAAAGCCATAACTTAAACCGGGACTGCAGAAAATACCGGACGCTTATTACAAGAAATTGTTTGAAAACAAAAAGTACATCAATAGAGGTAAGTTGAAAAGCACTACTCTCAATGACCGAGTTTTAATGAAATAAAAATTGGCAAAATCATAATGATAAATGTAAAAAACATTTAAATTAAGAACCGACAATTTGTTATATTATAACTACATAAAGTATTTTAAAAACAAGAAAATATTATTTAACGAAGAAATCAGAGAAAAAACATTTTTTAAGGTTAAATGCTCTTTAGAATAAAAATTACTTACTAGAACAATCAAAAATGATAAATTATTGTCATAAATTTTTAATATTGAAATTGAAATTATTTTCTTTTTTTAGATATGTCAAATTTTAAACCATACTTAAAAATGAACATACAATAATAATATAAAATATAATAATAATAACTAACTTTGTTTCCTGGATTAATAATGATTTTTTATGATTAAGCTAAAATTATACATATAAGTAGGGCCAATACATTTTAACCAAGATACGTTTTTGTTGCTCATTTAGCTCTGAAAAATTAATATTAAAGAAAAAAACGGTAAAAGTGGTGTCAAAAATGTTTAGGTCCCCACGCTTCACATCGTCGTTCTCTCTTGCCATTT
>NW_027113124.1:881570-886256 GCF_000696795.3 Halyomorpha halys | reverse complement strand
TATCAATAATTCTATATTTCGCCCTCAATCAATATATTTTATAATGTACAATTCTTTTAAGTAATTTATTATCACTACCACACTGAACTGGACGGACTCTTTTACTCTTGGTAAGAGCACAGCCAGTTCAGTGTGAAGTAGTGTACATTATAAAATATTTTAATGAAGGACGAAATATTTAGTTATGGATACGTATCAAGTTAATAATGATGGTCCTGAGAAAGGGTAAAAAATTCCGAAAAGTTGATGAAATTTTTTTTTTTAACTAAAGAAATTAACAGGAAGGATTTTTCAAACAGCTAATACAATAAGAAGAAAAACCATCCAGTGTGAAAATCATTTTGTAAGATATTTCAGCAAAAATTAAGCGATATTCACGGCTAGAATTTAATTTAATCACTAAGTATACGAAAAGTTAATACCCTACCATTCGAAATCCCACGTCGTCGACAGGCGCTGAGTCCAAAAAAGAATCATCCGGCGAGGTGGGTTGGAACGGGGCGAGGGGGGGAGGGGGTTCGTCTCCCTTCGACGGAGGGCTGGCTCCAGAGGGAGGGGACCAGTTTGTGTCTGCATCTTGAGCCTGTGTGTGGTCCAACCACCGCATTTTCGGTCTCTCTATCTTCTCCATCTATCTCTCTCATTACATAACCAAACATACTTAAGGGCGCTAGTAATCTTAAGACTTGAACGATTGTCTTCATCGGTATATAACGGTTGGCTGATTTCAATCCACAATCCATCCAATCCTTACAAAAAGTTATAAAAAGATCCAAAAATATTGTAAAATAACTCATTTATAACCAATGATTTACAATAGAGAAAAGCTCTGATAATTCCGGGCATATTACAGTAATGTCATTTTACACTCCTAAGCAATGCAATATAGATTGTTATCAAATAGGTAATCGTTTAAATTCTATGTTACAATTTTAATATGCAAAACATCAAAGAAAAATAAAATCCACAAACACTCCTTAGATTCTCATTTTGAAAGGTTTCACTAACAAAATATTCATCTATAGTCATTCAGAAATAAACATGAAGATGTATTGTATTTTTTTTTTCGGCTCTCTTCATTAGAGCTAGTTTCTAGATTCCGTTTTAGGGAACATTTCGAATCCTGAAGTTAAAAATGGCGTCCTTTATTCCTAATAAAAGTTTAAATTTTGTTTCATACACGAAAACTGAAAAGGATCTTTTGGCTTCTACAGGGAGAATACCGCCTTTGATCCTTCATCAGCTGGGCGGTCGTAAAATTTTAGAAACGTTTTATTTTCCCTTCTATTCTTCTTTATATGTGCCGCATCAGCATGGCTACTATTTGACCTGGCGCTGGAGAAGGCAAAAAAGGTCTCCTGGATACAGACGTCAGGGCCTGCCATCCACAGCTCCTGACGTACGCATACGACATTGAAATGGTGAAGCCCTTCCAGTTATCAGCGGAAGAAGCCCTCCCCAGGTAGAAGCAACAAGAAAACTCGGTCTGGCGGTTAACCAAGACCATGTACATGCTAACCGAACAGCTGCCTCGAGCCTCAGAGGTAATTATTAGGTTACAGTCGTTAAGGATGAAAATAATTTCGAGAAAAAATGGTTCGGAGTAGAGATGAAAGCAACCAATTTACAATCCATGACGATAGCTTTGATTAATCAGAACCTTTTCTGAACGGCTCTTTGGTTTGTAGTGGTTCTTAGATAAACAATTAACAAATCATATGTTTTAATATATTGACGAATAAAAATAATTAATATTTTTTTTTTTTTTAAAGAATTGTATCATAAAATTCCTTCCATTAAACTCGTGTCTCAAATATGCAGGCAAGGTCATGTTTAACACAAAAAAAAAACTTTTAAAATAACACGGGTACAATTCACGAATGCAGTACCTTTTTTTATAAAAAGTTGTTTCCAATATTTTAATATGGTTTAATCGAAAATTAATTCCGTCATAAAATTTACATTTTAAATAGTTGAATATAGACATTAATAGGTAATAGATATATAAATTAAAATCAAGGAGTTCAAATTTAGTTGAGCAATCAAAATTACAAAAAAAAATCGAATTATTTTTTTCTTGATGAATATTAAATCACGGTATAAATTGACAATTTAAAATTCAAACGATATATGCTACGAATATTCTCTGATTCATTCGATTTGAGAAATTGACTGTAACCGGATTTTAAATGGTATAATCTACTGAGGATATCCTTGGAAAATACCTGACATTATTATTTCGAATACAAAAGATGCCTCAGACGGTGCCTTGTTGCTGCTCCAGAAATAGATGGACTCATCAACTACAAACGGAACTAACCATCAATCCATTCCACGTTTTCTCTCAAATTGTGAATGGAATCGCCACAACTCTAACTACAACTTTCTCAGATGATGATCTAAGGCTGGAGATTCACAATTACACTGATCCCTGATCATCACGATAAAAAAGAAAAAATCAGGGAAATGAAAGGGGAAATAAATTAATACTTTACTGATTAAGTAGAATAGTTTCCATGGAAACGGGTTTTAAAATAAAAGCGTGACGCTTGCCACGCTTGAATTACAAGGATGAAACGTCGATTGACCTTTTATCAGACCGAACCGACTGGTAACAACACTTTCTCGTTACAAATTTACCAAGCAAGGATATGAATCAATTATTCTACATTAATTAAATTAATTTAAAAAATAATTACGCGTAATAACAGTTTATCATTAACGATTACGTTTAAATGCAGATATATGTTATTTATGTCATCACACCATTCAATCTGGGTTCTAAATAATGGAAAGAGAGGAAAATTTAACTTAATTCTTGAGAATTAGATTTTTTTAACCTCCTTCCTGGTTATTTCAGACATACGTGGGGGGGGGGGAGAAGGGAGTTATCTACAGTAAAAAAAGAGATAATTATCTCATTACTTTCCTTTAAAGTAACAGTAAATATAAAAAACATTTGTTTTATTTATGTATTCGCTCTTAAATTTAAAATGAATTTTAATTAAAATAGCTATAAGTCGTTTAAAAAACAAAATATAAAAATATTCTACACATTCCGTGTAAATAGATTAGAAGATTTTCGCAAAATCCATATCTGGTTCTCTAAATAATAATAATTTTATTTATTACAAAAAATAATGATACAAGTGAAAACGAGTTTGTACGTAATTGATATGGGTCCGTCAAACACGGTAGTTAAAGAGAAATCAGTTTTTATTAATCACAGATTTAATGATAACCCACATTTGCTGGAAACATCCACAAGGAATTAATCTTCTGGAAGTGTTTCTGGAGCTGCGGACTTGGAACAATATAGTTGTCCTTGACTGACCTTGAGGTCACACCGTTAAGGCAGATATGAGTGGAATCCAATTTTTTTTTTCTTTTCTTTCCCCCCTTTCCTCCTCGCCTTTATTTATTTATTTTTTCGAGCTCTCGCCTCCAAGAGCTCGTTACTTAACGCAGAAGCTAGATTCCAATGGGAAAGGAGTTGGAATGAAGCTAAATCGATAAGACTCAAAGAACTATAACATGTAAGGAATTTCATTTATTTTAATATATTAAACAACTGTGATTGATTGTCTTCGACAGAGCGTAACAAAGTCTTACTTATAATTCTCATATTCGCCAAGAAAATCGAAGCAATTTCAACTTCAAAAACACGAATCATTACTGAGGCAGACAATTTTCATCCATTTCGAAATCGACCATGATAAACCTACAAGGCTTACAAAACTAATATTTCCAGAGCTTACCGAACAGCTTACATATTTTCAAGACATAGAAATATTTTCTAAAAAGGTAGGTTCTTAAAACTAACGATGTGACATCAAATGTATTCCAGAATTTTTTTTTTTTAGGCTCCGGGCTCTTTTTCATTATGAAGAGTAACTAAAAACATATTTAAAGAAGAATAGTATAAATGAAAAGGAACAGTTTTTTTATTATTATATTAAATTATATTTACTCATGTTTTCTAAAATTTATTTTGAATAATTGATGTTTCATAAGTGTAATCAAATAGGTTAAAATGATCATAGTGCTTGATAATTTAAGGGCAAGTAAATAAAGTCAGAACTTTACATCATAAAATGAATAATTTTTTTGTTATACTTTTTTTATCCAGCATCGGTCTGTATTTCTATATTTTTAATAAGGATTTTTGAATTGGTTCTTAACTTAATAATTATTTGTTCAATTTGATCACTCTTATAGAATTATAATAATAAATTAATCCTAACATTTTGTTTTAGGTAAACAGATTTTTTTTAAGTATTTGAATTAATGATTATTATTTATTACAGCTTTAATTATACCAATAATTAATTAATTTGTTTAAAATCTAATTGTTCTGTAGTTTTAGTCGATCATGTGTTTTAACTTCAGATAGAAAAAAAAAAATAGAGATTCACTGTGCATAAGAATACTAAAACTGTTAAAACATGAATAAGGATTTCGCTTCAATGAAAACGTTTATTTTTACTTACAACTGGATAATGACTCAAACTCAAATATTCAATATAAAATTTACTTATTTTTAATTTGTATATAGAAATCTTGATTATATCAGTGAAATATAATATGATTTATTAGAAATAGGTACTGATGGTGAGAAAAAGACATCTAGGCGTTATAACTGTATTCAATAAATATCTTTTGAAGATATATTTCACCAAAATATTT
>NW_027113124.1:878880-881207 GCF_000696795.3 Halyomorpha halys | reverse complement strand
ATAATTACATTTTTTAGTCAATGATATCTTTTTACATAAATAAAAGAAATGTATTTAGTATTTGTTACATCAAAGAAAATTGTAAATAAGAATTGATTGTATTTGTACGGGGCTTTACCCCTAAAACAAATAAAATTGTTATCATATACTGACTTGTTCCATCACAGTTCGTACAGTCAGGCCTTGATTGAGCGAATAATGTACATATTCAACCAAGGAAATAGATATTTATTTAATACTATTCCAGATAATATTATATTTACAAGATGAAATCAACAAAATGGCCTTTAAATATACATATAAACGTATGACTATATTAATTATTAATAATAAAATGTTAAATCAAAGCTGTAAAATTAGTATGTATTATTCAATATGAATAGTACTTAAGCGAATAACATTATTCATGTTCATCTTATAATTTCAGGCAAGGGTTAGTGATTTAATTTGCTCTCATTTAAAATATAAAAAAAGTATTATTGGTTAGAAAAATAAGCAACAGTACATTCACAGTAGACTTCTGAATATTGATAAGTTTCTCTGAAAAATTTTCAATGCAAAGAAATTTTGCTAAATTAGAGAAATTATGTTTTTTCATCATTAAACTTATATTTAAAACTTTGATAGTTACTATTTTCAGGGCTAAAGGTATATTTTTATTTTTTAAGGTTTATCAATATACATAAAGGAATTTGTAAATACAATGCTTAATATTTTAATCGTGCAAATTATTTTACATGCAAAATTGAGGTAACAAATAATATATATATAATAAAATGAATTCATGCATTCAAAGACCTTCTAGGGGTGACATTTACATCTTTGTTTCTTATAGCTGAAATTTTACTTTACTTACAGTAAGTATCTGTCTAAAACAAGATTAGAGGTTCATGGAAATAATTCCATTCATAGAACCTCTGATGCACCGATTGTATTTATATATGTATCGAAATAGTAGAAGAAAACTATTTATTGTTAACCATTGTTGTATATATATACACATGTATTTATGCAAAACCACTCCTTGGTTCAATGCTGTAAAACAGCTTTTTTGCAAAATCTACTAAAATAAAACATAAATTTTCAGTGAAAAATTTTCTTAAGAAGTAGGAATTAACCTATAGCCACTAGGTAAATAATAAAAAGCCACCAGCAAATCAGGCTAATGGAGATAATTATTTTAAAAATGTTAATTACAATTAAAATGTCTTTATATCTAAACAAAAAAACAATGAAATGAAATAAGTATCAGTCTAGAGAACTTTAAAAAAAAAAAATCGTTTTTAACGATTTAATACATGTGGTCTGTAGAAGGACATCAAGATTCTTCGACACCAATACTGTAATGTGTAGAGTGACAACACATTTCAGAAACGAGTTGGGCAACTGAATTCCAGCATTGACCTCGCTTCAGAGAAACCCTTCAAATTGAACATAATTTAGTGTTCTAATATAATTAATAAACTAGAAAAAAATTGTCCTAAAAAAGAAGTATATAAGAATGGATAATTTTAGAGCTACTGTTTAAATAGAAGTCATCGCAAATATAATTTTCGTCAGAGAAGAACTGGATTCGAAGTAACGCTAAGACAAGCATCACATCAGAAAAACGAGAATTATAGAGAATTAAAGGATAAAAAAAAAATCCGCTTGAAAAACAAAATAATCAAGTTAAATTTGAATCACAAGCCGATGTTTCGTTCAAACACGTGGAAGTTCCTCAGAGCTAAAATATAGCATAGATCAGTAGATGAACGAGATGTAACAGAATGACATAAACAAAGAAAAAAATGACAAAGTAAAAGTATAAATATAAACAATTCGATTAGAAAATTATGAAAATATGCTTTATCCATACGTTTCGGCAATATTTCTTAAATGGGTTTTATTTCAACGAGTAAACTCCAAATAAATATTAGTTTTTCTTTCATATAAATTTAAATTTATTATTTTAATTTGGGTGAATTAAAAATTTCATTCAGATGTCATGGAATATAAATGTTAATAATGACTGTTTAAATTTAAAATATAAAACAAATCTAATTTTTTAATATTTTGTATTTATCCATTCTTTATTATTGCATAATAAAGAATAATGAGAACTAATTATTTGTTTCAAATTAAAAAATATATACGAACTTTAAAGGGAGATTTATAGAAAATTCGGCATTTAAGTCCTGTTGGACTGTTTCAATGAGAATAAAACCTATCTGGTACTAAAGATCACTTAATTTTTTATTTATTCGCCAAGTTTAAATTAAAATCGTTAGAGCCGTTTAGGGTAAAATAGGAAAAATGTGAAAAATCGATTCTATAAAGTGGTACTT
>NW_027113124.1:877404-878615 GCF_000696795.3 Halyomorpha halys | reverse complement strand
ATTTTAATTTCAGTAGCGTAAAACTTTTCGTTTTCGAGCTAGGCTGACCACACACAGAGACCATTTCGTGAGACTAGCTTATTTGGACCCAGAGGACCTCACAACGTGTATTTCCGCTGAAAACTCGAATTAGAAATTTTGCACGATCGCAATTCTTTCCCCATACTACATATTCCATACCTAGGAAAGTGAAAGTAAAATTCTGGAGCTTATATCACTCAACTTTGACTTATCAACTTATTTTGAGATAAAATTTACTATTGTTGTAACATCCACGGAAACTTGAAAACATTTTTCTTGTTAAGAATTAACTTTTCATATTTTGTTTATCGACGGCTTCTTACTGGTTATATTAGAATAAGGTTAATTATTTTAAATAAACAAAATGAAAGGTACTTTAGAGGAAGGTTTTTGTTAAAAGTATGATGAATTTTATCAAAATAGCTTGAATCATTTGGAAAAAATTGTAAAACGAAGTATAAATTTGATAATACAAAGTGGTATTGGAGAAGAAATTTTTCACTATCACAATACTCCCCCTTTCTATATATTTCGTATAAAGAAATGTGGAAGTGAAAAAAACACTTAAACAAAATGAGTTTTTTAAAATAATATATTAATGTCATAGCCAACGAAAGCAAAGCAGAGAACGGATAGTATGAAATAAATAGGTCAGAAATATATGTTTAATGAGCAGTGAATTAATACATTTTTTGAAGCCCAACTACCTATACTTTCCCACAGATACAAATACCTAAAATTGGCCAACATTTTTATTTTATAGACTATCAGGGGAATATTTCCTGAAACTTTCCCTTTTGCTAATTTTTGTCAAACTGACCCTTCTCAACAGCGTTTATATGGAATTTTGGGTATAATAACATCTTTGAATAATGTTTTATCATAATTTTCGCAGTTTGAATTAGGTTTTCAAATAAGGAGTTGTTTTTTAAAAATTATTGGGAGGATTACTCCCTCCTTACCCATGATCCTCATAATGACGTTCCTGATTAAATTGTAACGTACTTATCCCCATATTCATAAGCTATTTATGCAATTAACATAGTTAATTGTGTTAAATATCAGTTATAACGGTTACAAATTCAAAGCTATATTTTAAAAATTAGAATCCAATTAATCTAGTAACATTTATGTGTATCAGTTAAAAAAAAAAAAAATTTTTTTTGGAATAAGCAATTTTTATTTAATAT
>NW_027113124.1:875074-877087 GCF_000696795.3 Halyomorpha halys | reverse complement strand
ATTACGTATGTAAGTTTGAACTACGTCCACCTGAAAGTATTAATGTAACTTATACAGTTAAATTATACGACCAGCAACAACTCTTTATAATAAAATGCAGCTTAGCATGCTGGGGGCCGTGCTCTTGATGGGGGTTCTGCCAAATGCAGGATGGTCGCCTTGTCCTTCTGCCCGACCACCCATATAATGGTATCCTTCGACTTCCACCGACTACTTTTCCTTCTGTTTGAAAAGAATCAATTGCCCCTTTGAAGAAGAAGTACAATAGTTGTCACACCCTCTTTCTCTTCTGAATTGTCAATAAACTTCTTAGTATCTCAGTTTCGAAGGAAACAAGCAGGTGTCATTATAACAATCCCATCGGCTCCTAGGTCAGCTTCACTAATATATGCTTCCAAGTAAAGTATATCAAAAAAATATAACGATCGTGTTAAGAAACATTCACCAATCAGAGGACAGAAAATTGTAACTATCGAGAAATATAGGTGTCAGAAAGTACACAAATAGATAAAAAAATCTATTCCTACGGTGACAACGAATAATGAATGAAAGTAGAATTATATGCTAACGAGATAGCACAATAATTGTTGCCTACATTTCCGCTAAAACAGGTCCAATTTTTTCGCTTATATTATTTTAGACATTAATTATATTTCAAATGTTGTGGGATATGTATAGTTTCCGAATGGAACACAATAGGCCAAAAGTGGATGATTTCATGGGGACTTGTGGGAACAAACTTATTCATGGGGACTAGTGGGAACAAACTTATTCATGTGGACTAGTGGGAACAAACTTATTCCTGGGGACTTGTGGGAACAAACTTATTCATGGGCACAATCTTTGCTAATACTCGTTCGCTTTAGACGATTTGTTTTTTATAATTTAAACATCATCTAAATGTACCTATAGGATTTTGCATATTAAGTTACGCTATTTGAGATATAAGTAATGTATAATTTGGTTTTCGTTATGCTTTTTCAGTGATGTAAAAAAAAGAAAAGAAAAGTTCAAAATAAGGCCAGTTTCATCAAATGTCAACATTCCGGTACCGCAGTTTTCTGATGAACTGGTTACTTAGTTATTACGCAGCCAGTTATGCGCCCAGGGTGGCCTGTTCGGTGCACAGGCGTCGGGGGTCTAAACCCTGAAAAAAATGAAGAACAAAATAGGACCATCCGTTTTTTTACAGACATAACAATTGCCAAAAATACGGGTTTTGAACTCGGGGGTCATTGGCACCCTCATAACTTTTGGTAAATAAAGTAAAAATCTGAGGTTTAATTATAACGAAATATCTAATCCCTTTAGAATCAAAACCCCCTATTGGTATTATCCATCACTCCTAAGGTAAATAAATGTAAAATAACTTCAAAGATTACCAACGAACAAACAAAGTTGCTTATATTCAATATGTTTGATCTTACTGGATTTTAATTCTAAATAATGACACAATTATAACTGATGTTACATTGACTTACAAGCTAATCTCTATATCTTTGAGTATCTATGAGTTTATTTACAAGAATATGAACAAACATAAATTACGGAAGAGAGGTACACCCCTGAATACTTTTCTCTTCCAAACAAAAAAACTTACAGGTTTTCCTGGTACGGCAGTGGTTTTACCTTAATAGTTTCCCGACAAGCTGTTAGTAGCACCATGGTTTACAACCCCTTGACCGTAAAATCGTTTCGTTTCTGTGTCGGTAAGGTTTTGAAGTAAATGCTTTCCTCACTCTACGACTCCTAACTAGAATCTTTAATTCATTGCCACGAATCAATTAACTGGGATAGCCTGTATAAAGAAGATGATAAATAGATCACTTATATCTGATCTTAAAGTTGCTAATTTTTATTCAGGTCCATGCAAGAAAATTTAATAATTTTTACAGATTTCTGTAAACTTCGATGAACGATTGAAATGTAAGATGAAAGTCAACCACATGTATATGTTTCTTCCGTTTTGAGTTTGGGATGGATGGAAATAAGTGGGCCTTTTTTTTAATAAAA
>NW_027113124.1:871387-874059 GCF_000696795.3 Halyomorpha halys | reverse complement strand
TTTATATCAATATATAAATATATATATCTTATATAAATACAAACATACACACATTTTTTTAAAAATATTTATTTAGGGGCTCCTCAATGCATCGTTACGCCTCTAAAACTAATGCGAAAGTATAGATTCCCTCAGATAAAATATTTTCTGGAATAGAGAGAAATGTTAAGGGCAACTGCTTACTTTGTGGCAATTGGGGGTAGTTAAAGAGACGTCAGCCCTAACAACAAAGCAGCCCGCAATTCCATGGACCGGCTACCTGCTCCAACAGGGACAATGAAAGGGCACCTCTACCTGAACAAGAGATCTCCCGGCCCACCGGATGAGGAACACGCAACTAACTGCCAAATGCTAAGCTACTCTATTTGGTTAGTCTTTTTTTAGGATGTTAATATGAGATGTGCTCTCGCTGGTCCACATTTATATGATGTTATATTTTCCAGTCCTAATGATGCATGGATTGGCGAAACGTTGACTGATTATTTAATTAGTGTTATTTGAAAGATTCGATGAACTGTCGAATGCTTTGGAATCATCATATAATATTCTCATCAATGCTAGAATAGTATAATTTGAAAAAATAAATGGAATGCGAATAAAAAGGAACTAAAACACTTTGTTCCGGTGATCGATTAAGTTAGGTTTTCTGCGGGTACCATCATCTAAGCTTGATGATGTATATCCTTTCACGAGTTTAGCTAGCTTAGGCTTGACAGTTTTAATAAGTAATAGTATTGATAAAGGGATCGTCTATGTATCCGGAGTAGTATACGACATACGCTAAAATTAATGATACTAATTGTTAATCTAGTTCAAATTAGGCAAGAATCTTTTAGACTTTTTATTCAACAATGAAATCTTATGTTTACTAAGTCAATGATCCATTTCTGTAATGGATTATTATTATATATATATTTGTTTATTTCACCCATCTACAATGTGACAATCTGGCAATGGAGAGCACAATGGGTCAGGAATTTCACGGGTAAAGCAAATTCAAACGATGCTTACATGTTAATGAAGCATAATTTCAATTGTAAAATACAGTTCTGACAATCATTTTAATGTCATTTCCATAAATTAGTTTCAGGAATGATCTAAAAAGAAACTAAAAGCATCGCAGAGCCGCATGGTACCGGCGCAAGATGGTGGGAGAGAGAGAGACAGAGAGAGAAGAAGAAGAAGAGAGAGGGAGTGAGAGAAAGAAGAAGAAGAGGGAGTGAGAGAGAGAAGAGAGAAGGAGTGAGTGAGAGAGAAAAAAAGTGGCGGAAGAGCGTCCTTGGCCAGCTGACTGTGCGCCACTTCCGACATCGGCTGCCCATTGAGCTTCCCCCTCCCCTCTTCTATAGTCTTCAGGCTCATCAGTATCTTTATGAAGATATTATTTGTTCTAGTACAGCAGGACCCCGCTTAACCGGCGATAAAAATAAAATGAAACCGTGTGACTGCCATTCAAAAACATAATCGTTTGTAAAATAAAATTATGTTTCTTAAAAGTTAAAACTTTTTAAAAATTATTTCAAATTGGTCTAATTGATTTAAAGCCATCATTAATTTCTACACCAGTATATTAAGTTTTGTACTGAATTTTAATTTTTATCTGATATAAAAGTTAAATTAATATAGGAGGTTTTTTATACACTCCGGATTAGCCGCACACTCTTTCGCTTAACCGGCATGGGCCCCAACTAAAACAGATAAGCGGGGCTTTACTGTAAAGTTTCTTAAAATCGATTACATGATTGAACATTCCAGGTAGCACTACAAGTTGATTGATGATTCCTATAAAGTATGACTTTATAGGTGGCTGAACGGCTCTAAGTTGCAAATCACTTTTTTAACACATTTTAAAACATTTTCTTTAACACAAATATTTTTGTTCTTTATTCTGTTAAGCATTGTCCACAAATAAAATTATGAAAACGTTAAATAAAAAGTAAATAAAATTCGTTTATAGATTTCAGTAGTTAGATAGAATCCAAAAATCAAATTTAAAAAATACGTCCAACCGCCGGCCGTGGTTTTTTTCGAGATGGTCAATTTTTTTCTATATTTGGCACTAATCATCATCCCACGACGTCCCTCGAAATTTGACATTAAGATCTACAACTTTTTTTTAGCCCGGGTATAATAATTTTAAAACATTTTTTAATTCACCAATATGATAAATAATTATTTTAAATAATAGACCATTATTATATACAAAATAATTTGCACAGATTTTAAGTTGGTTTTCAATAAAATTAAATCATTTATATCGTTTTATAAATTTGTTTTGAGGTGTTATTTTCTAGCAATGGGAATATTTTGTCATTGGTACTTTAGGCAAATGCTATAAACAACGATGATACCTCGTTCGGCATTAAAATGTTAAATGTTCGTTTTACTTCTCAAAAATGGTACAATTTTATACACTTTTATTTGAAAAGTTTCGTTTTATTAATTCCAAAATGTATTCTAAAAAAAACTGAAGTAACCTTAAAATTTTGATCAGCATTTTATAATCCAGACAATGTAAACATAAGTAAGTACATAATTTGGAAATTTTTTAAGATAAAAAATTTCAGCAAGTGCTCACAATACCATATAAAATTAAACTCAACCAATACAACTGCATGTTACTAGAAACAAAAGTTATTGTCAAAATACAAAAAGAGCTTCAGATAATCTGG
>NW_027113124.1:864792-866781 GCF_000696795.3 Halyomorpha halys | reverse complement strand
GCGAGTCAGTTATTTGGTTCATACGGACGGAAAGATTAGGTCGGGCAAAGTCCAATTTAAAATTTAACACACATTTATTGAAAATTAGGCTTCGACATGAAACAATAGGAAGAGTCCAATCAGAGAAATGGGTGGTTGCAATCAGACATACATCAGGCAGAAGATGTTCCTGATGATAGACTAGGGGTAATCTTTGATGTGCCGCCACTTTGTGCCTCGGAGCTTGAGTTTCATTTCCGACTTTCGTATTCCTCCAGCTGTTGCTTCATTAATAATTAATGAATATGAATTAAATATAACCATAAAAAATTAAATTGTGCTTCCTTATGGATAGAATCGTGCTCAATACAATCGTGTTTCTGTTTAAAGAAGTACAGAAATAATTATTGTGAATTGGAAAAGGTACAGTTGTGGCACCACAATGTACGCACGCCGCTCCACGAAGTTGTATGCCACAAATACAATTTAAAATAATCAGAGGCTGAGACTTAGATGTTTAAACACAGTATTTATTTTTAAAAAATAACAGTTATTTATTTTTACTTTGACGAATAAAAAGGTAAATTTAATAAATGTAACAGGGGGCCTACCAATTGAAGATGTTACGACCTTCGACTTGTTCATGGTCCAGCGCTCAAGGAGCGTTGGCCCTTTTCAAAAACCGGATTTTTTTTTTTAAAACGTACACCTTGATAACATTGTAACTAATTAATGTTCACTGTTACCTTGGGTAAAGTCACATATAATAAAATTTTAGAATACGACTGAAAACAAAATAAAATGAATTGATTGATTGATTTATTCCTATTTAGAATAAACAATGTAGGTTGGATACACCAGTGAAGAAATTAAGCTTTAGAGATTATATATGATATTTACAAATTTTAATCTAAATATAAAACCAACTTTTTAAAAATATATATATTATTTTCCCTACAAGTTTCGACTGAAATTAGATAATATTCATATCACATACTTCTAGTTCCAATAAGTCACTATTTAATTTTTAAAATTATCCACTGCGGAATCCTTATAACAATTAGTTTATATCATAATAAATACGTACTATATTATAATGAAAAAATAATATTTCAGTCTCGAGAGGCACGTTTTGGATTAAAGCAGTAATTAATTATCCGTACTTTACAGTAATTTATTGATTTCAGTATAATATATTTTTATTCTGAAATAAACATTTTTTTTATTAACTATATATAAGGCTTAATGTATTACCAATTCGTAATATTCAGAAATTTCAAATTACATTTAAAATAACCTTATTTTGGTCATAAATTCTAATTAAACTGTAAAACTTTAGGGCTGTTGAAATGTCCTTTTTTTTTTTTTTTTCAGAAGAGTGAATTGTGAATTACAAATTAACAGGACAAGTTATAAAAGATGTTTTACACACGTTATTTATTTTATTTTATGAATTTTAGAAAATTTTTATCACATAAAATCAGATGTGAACGGACGCTTTTTAAAAAAATTCTGTCCAGAATATATTGTTTTAGAGTCAATGGTGAAAACCGAAAGTTTTTATAAACATACCAAATTTGGGTTTAAAAATGTGGTTTCATTTCTTATTAAACTGTTAAGATTAATGTTGTAAATAAATTTAGAATTCCTACTTGCATACATGCTAAATGGTATTTATTCCATAGTACGATTCATCATCAGTTCAAACATGATTCATAATTAAATTGTAGAAGTTAAAAATAAATCTTTTAATATTAATTCCAAATATTCGCGTCTGGACTATTTTTCATAAGAATTTATTGAAGAATAAAAAACAATTTAAAGTTTTAAGTTTAAAAACTTTTTTGGAGTTACCAAGGGCTGGTTGGGTTCCCTCAACAACCCTTAATCCTCAGCGTATCAGCTTCAGCGGAAAGACTATAGAAGTTTGGTTATTGATAGCATCAATGTTCCCTTAACTGTCACTAACATTTTTTTTAAATTTAAATATTTTTATAACCAAACGTTATG
>NW_027113124.1:863501-864677 GCF_000696795.3 Halyomorpha halys | reverse complement strand
TATAGAGAGAGAGAGAGAGAGAGAGGTATACACGTAGTGATCTAAACATTCAGGTACGGAGTATCTCAAATTGGATTGAACCGAGCCGGATAACTATCAGAGCCCAGCTACCGCTTGTAGGCCGCAACACTTTTTCAGATGGAACCATTGGATTGGATCTACAAGAGACCATTTGGGAAGTAAAGTCAGGTAGAAGAAGTAATAAAACTAAGGAGAGGAAGATAGGACGGTCGGGAAAGCGGCTATGCCCCTGACCCTGACATGGTGCCCGGTAATGAGGGGACCTCTCCCACCCCAAGCTCACTATTTTTATACGGCAGCTGCTTCCTCCGATGGCTTCTTTACCAACCTTGGATCATCCAAAGCATCCGACCATCGACCGATTAGGGGTAATGAACCGAAATGTAGGTATGTACAGTCCTTTAAAGTCCACCTATAAACCAACTTCCCTCGGCTGGGATGGGTGATGTTACGTAAATTCCAATTATAATTCCGTCACCGTTCCTTCCTAAGCTTATAGTACTTAAAAAAAAGACTTATATTTAATTTAATTATATTTAATAGTAAGGAGTAAAGAAATAAAAAACAGGAAACTATATGCTCATGCAACATAATGAATTAATAAGAAAAAAAAATAAATTAACTACGTCGCCATTTGAGTATGGGCCAATATTTACTGTTTTGCAGTACAAAACTATAGTATTGAAAACATTATTTATTTAGTATTATAGGTTTGTGCATACTTACATATAAGTCGACTCAATTTAATTCATATAAAAAAGAGAGGAAAAGTAATATAGTGAAACTAAAAACTACTCAGTATTTAACCATTAACCGTGGTGATACCCTACAAGAGTGGGGCGAAACGCTGGCATACTTGATAAAAAAAAAAAGATTTATTTCTGATTATTTGCTCCATGATATACAGCGAAGTCAACTAATTAGCAAAAACTATGTTTTTTTATTTTCATAGGATAGATATATACTAGATCGTTGATATTAGTAACAGCAATAACTAATAATTAACTATATATAACAATAAATTAATTGAAGAAATTTTTCTCATGGAATCAGCTTATGCCTGAGGTTATTGCGTCTAAAAAGCCCACATAAAAAACATGAAATAAAATAGAGAAAAGAAATTCAGTTATCATTAACAAATTATTTAAAATTTAT
>NW_027113124.1:851835-862456 GCF_000696795.3 Halyomorpha halys | reverse complement strand
AAAGTAAAATTAATTTAAGAACGGTTATCTGATATAATTTCTATGGAGTTTTATCATCTACGATCTTCTCTGCAGATATTTACATATCCTTTCAACCTACTTCCCTTCATTTTGTTTTGTTTATTATCATAAAAATATTTAAATCTAATTATATTTTTAATATAATTTCCAAGGTGTACATACATTTATTTAACGGAGTTTTATATCTATATTAATTTCTTCTTTCCTCCTTAATTTTAATGTCACTAATATTCCCTGTATATTATTATTTACAGTTTCATTATTCTTATATTATTAATTACAGTTTCATTACTCTTATAATATTATGTACCTGTATTACCCGTTATCTTCTTATGTTTCTTGTTATTCTGTACTTTCATTTAATCTTTACGGTTGTTACCTTGTTTTTTGTTGTTAGCCACGATGAAGGCTAGAAATTCTGGCCGAAAAGTTGGCACTAATAAATAAGTTTTTAGTTATTTGTGTTCTTCACTGACCGCTCCACCAACCATCTTGTATATAATCCACGGTAAACTATCAACACATCATTATTCTAATTAAATTGTTTAGTTTTTAAAACAGCTCAACAATTGCTCAATTTTTCTATTCTTTTGGATTTGTTAAAATATATGTAAATTAATAAAAGGTACCAACGCAAACTCTTTAATGCATTGTTAACATGTAATATTATTTTTTATATGTCATTGGTTTTGGACTATTTAACGTAAATTTGAACAACGGCTATCGTTTACGGGGTCCAATACCGGCCTTAAATTGAGATAGAAGAATCCGGTAGGGCCCATTGAGGCGGGTGCCGACATACAGATAGGTTGGGCATGTCTTTGGAAAATCTTTTTGTTAAACTGGCAGCTATGGAACGAAAAGGCTATAGAGAGCTGAAGGTGGCTAGGTATAGAGAGATAGGTGGCTAGGTATAAGGTATAGGAGCGAGACGGGCAGGTGACCACCGGAGTTGTAATCCCCTCTCTGCCTCCTTGGCCTTTCACTATTTGTCCGATCCGAACAACCACGTGTTGCTCTAGGCCGATAGGAGTTCCTCATTAACCCCCATCAAACACCACCTTCAGTTCTACCCCCTCTCCCATCCTCCTTCATTATTATACTTATCACTTCAATTCATAGCGGAACATTTCACATACGTAATAGATCAATACACTAATTAAGATAGGAACAAGTAATTCATCATTCCAATACATCATCACACCACTTTCTGGAGAATACTACTGGATAAAATATTAGAGAGAAGATGATGAATATCTAAAACAGATACATTAATCCGATACATTCTGGAATGCCATGGGCGTAGGCAGGATTTCGCCAAGGAGGGAGCAGGCCTCAACCCATTACACACACATATGTACATACATACATACCATACATACATACATACATACATACATAAATAAATACATAGATTCTTATATCCCTACTGAAACGTTGGGTAAGATATATCAAATTCCGCATTGCAAGAAATACTCCTACCATTTTAATTCCACTTCATACAATTATATCATTACTTTTTGAATTTTTATTACCTATAATCACAATAAATTGTTCAAAATGAATTAAAATCGTTAACAACTAGTTTTAACCAATGGCTCGCACAATGAAATATTTAGCCAATTTTGCACTTCTTATCTCTGATGATTTTTTGTAGGCCACCACCCTTCCCCGCCATTACCTTCCAATTATAGCAGGTTTCCAAAAAAGAACCGCGTATCAAATAACTTCACTACTTCCTTTTTTTTTATTCTTGGATCCCAAAAATCCCTGCCTACACCCAAGTATATGCCCTAAATATAAGCTGGAATATATGTTGAGAAGTCGGAGTTTTGAACAGTTTCTTATTGATGGACACATATTTTGGACAGTTAATTTTGGATGCGCGATATATGTGATCTTTTTTTATCAATGAAGCCTAAAATAGCGAAACTTTCACCTGTTAGTCAATTACAGACAATTAAGAGATATACGGTTTTGTTCTAAGAGTATTTCGATCATATGATTCGACGGTTTAAATAAAATATATTTGGCCGAAATTTTCAAGGTGGTCTTCCTTAATTACCTGTGAAACATGCACTTATAGTGAGCATGTTGGCCAATGTACGATATGTCATAATCTCACAAGTGGAGAGCGTAACACAAAACATATCAAGAGGTATTCCTCCCGGCCGACCCACCCCGCTAAACCCTGATTTAGAAACAGTCCTATATTTACTTTGAAAAAATTACTAAAAACAGGAAGAGGATATACGCAGTCATAGAAATTACTTAAGTTAATTTCAATTTTTTTTTCAATGGTTGTAGAAAGATTTTGCAATCTGCCACATTTAAGAGCAATGAGCAATACTCATTTACTCTAGTGAGCTAGAATACGCTAAAAGAATAAGTAAATAACAAATTATTATTGTATTGAAAATATACATACTTATATATTTTTTATAAAAGTTATAATTATAAGTATAAATATTAATACTTATATACTATATATACTTATACGTATAATAATATATTATACGTATATTTTCAATACAATAATAATTTGTTATTTACTTTTTCTCTTAGCTTATTCATTTACTCTAGTCAGTATTGCTTATTGCACTTAAATGTGGCAGATTGCAAAATCTTTCGACAACTATTGAAAAAAAATTGAAATTAAATTAAGTAATATTTTTGACGCAGGCATCATTAACGCATCAGGTAAAAATTAACAGCCTTAATATTCTTCCTAAATCAATAGTCTTTGAACTTGCAGAACAACGTATCATCAATTCAGGCAACTACGAGAAAACTTCCAGTTCATTCACGAACTACGATAAAATAATCGAGCAATTAATGACATATTTTTATAAATTCATGCTAAAATAATAATTTTCGGAACAAATTTCTTCACTTTTCGTCTTACATAAAAAATTTCTACACTATCTAATCCAAGAATGACAACATTAGCAATGTTACAAATTTTCAAAACAGGTAAATTGATTACTTTTGAATATAAAGTGTCTTTAAGGTTTTTTAAAAATATTTTGAGATCAGAAACAATCCTTAAATCACAATTTCTTGTACTTTTTTTACAACAAGTTGATATTTTTGACAAAAACATACCGATTAGTCAATTTTTAACTTAGATTTTAAAATATTCGAAAAAAAACGTTTATTTGATTAATGTAGTTTAACAATATATTTTTTTTTTTTGTTTCACCTAGCATTGTAAATCACTAAATAGGTTTTAAACATTAAAAGTATCCAATAATGAAGATGTGTTTGGAAGGACGTCGTCAAGGATGGAGTTAGTTGCAGGAAAACGCATTTCAGTCTATCACTCTATTTGGATGTTATGCCGGATTAAGTGCAATTGAAAATTGTATAATTAATAAAAATTTAATTTTTTCTAACCTTATCAAAAAATATTTGTATATAAGAATTCAACGGAATAGCTTAATTAAGAATTAAAAACGTCACCGAATATTTAGAAAGAGAAGTGAAGCGAATAACAGTTTGTTGGTATAAAATGTAATGTTATATAAAAACAAAAAAAGCTTTCTGCAAACCAGGTTTTAGACACATTAACTATAACAATTATTTAATTATAATTAATTAAGCGTGCATAATGCTTTTAATAATATTTTAAATATTAATTAATAAATATTTATTTGTTTAAAAAAAAAACAGATTTAATACTAATAACTGAATGTCAATTTGGACGTTAAATTTTAATGAATTTATCACTCTGATTATTTAAAAATTATATAGTTAAAGCATAAAAGTAACCTGTTTACAAATTTAACATTTTTTCTCGGTAACTTCAACTATTTTTTTTGTTAAGAATTAAATATATAAAGTAGTTATGGAGTTTATTATTTAAATATGTCGATTTTGATTGTTTCCATTTTGTTTATAATCATTTATTAGACTATTACAATATCAAAAACATATAATAAATTCTTGAACCTAGCACATGAACTACTGGAGCTGAAAGAGGTGGACGAAAAAAAGGTTCAGCAAGTATAGGTATTTTTTGTCCACAACAAGACCTATTATTCCATTGTGTTGAATGTTCTGGCTTTTATGATGATATTCAAAAGGGATGAACATTCAGTGGTGGAAGTCTCGTGTGGAACATATATTCATACACTATCAACTATTTTTAGGTGATTGTGATTGTGAGCTCTAGTGGCACTTTTCACCACTCGATAATTCAGAATTATTGAGGTGTATTTTCAGTCAGGTGTAAACTCCGGTTACTCCGGTAACCAATCGTAGTTTATTTGGGTCTAGAAGCCCAAAAAGAAGAGGTGAATTCCAACCAAAAACTTCTTTATGCTTATCTCGTTTGGAAATACCTGAAAGTTCTGGTTCCGAGAAACGGAGCTCAACACCTTTTCTAGCAAGCCGACTGGGTTATAATGTCTTTGTAACCAAAACACCAAATAAGTTTAATATTTAAAAACAACTGTCTTCAGCTCCTACCTTCACCTTCACTCTCTCACAAGTGTGGAGGTCACATTATGGTACTTATGGGCTAAAATTGAAGAGCAGATCAACGTAATTAAATAGTAATACTAGATCTAACGCAGCTTATGACTTCCGAAAGAATACTTCTGCTTGAAATTTAGTGGAATATTTGCCTAATGAGATGTTAAATAAATGTTTAGGTCTTCGTAATTGAACACAGTGCCCGTTAAACCAGCCGAGTCATTACTTGATCTATACAGGGTAGGTTTATTATTTTATAATTAGTTGGATTAGATTTATCTTATATTCCATTACCAATTGTATCGGTAGCTCCTTTTCCACCAGTTTGGATATTTTTCTATCAGAATAAATCTTCCCCCATTATATCAACATTCCTCTAATTTTAATGATATTCATTGAATTAGTTAATGTAGTAATTGTAGGTAATACATTTTCCCGAAAACTGACCCTAAAGGACCACCTTTCACTTCACTTGGTTCACTTTATATTGAAAGGAAGCTCTTCTAGATTAGGTACGCATCTCTGCTGGATTCAAATAATTTCTGTAGGCTGATTAAAGTAACTAAAAGTTAAAATAACCTGTTCCACTAGTTTACCAGTAATTATCATATTACATTATCATACATAACCATGAATTACACCAATTTTAATTATAATTTAATAAGGAGATTGACCCAATCATATTTAACATTACAATAATAAATTGCCGCTTACCTAAACCAGACTCGAAGAGCAATCGGAACGCGGATGCATTTATAGAGAAAGTTGGTGCCATAACGTTGAGATAAATAATTTTGTTTCTGTCAATAATGTGATTTATTTATTTATTTTTTTATAAAGACATTTATATTCTAAATTGTGATTTCTTATTATTATTTTTTTTTTAATCGTTTAGACGTAAACATAATAATTAAGCATTATTTAATTTAATTAATTTGTCTCAGAATGTCATTTTCTAGATATACGGTTAAATAAAAAGATTAATAAGTAGAGATAATAATATTCCATGATTAATGAAAAAAATATATAAATATTGACTTAATATATAAAAGAAGGCCAAGAGAAATATATAGCAATAAAAATGGTTTAAACAATATTATAAAGCTATAAAATGTGTAAATATTAACCTTCCTTGTTGATGAAGTAATATTAAAAATTTATTGTTACGGTCATTTAATTTTCCTTTCTTCTATAAATTGAAAAAGAAAAGAAAATTATTGTTGAGAGTATAGAAATAAAATTAAATACTTCAACAATTGAGGTTTTTTTTTAAATATTAACAAAAAAAACCGTTGAAAAAAATTCTTGATCGTGGAGGGTTGAGATGTGAGACAGGCGAACGGTCGAGGCATTGTCGGACGACGTGACCGAAGAAATGCCGGGGACCAAAACCTCAGTAACCAACCGTTACAGAACGAATGCCTCATATCCAGAACGACTTTATCCCTATCTGTGCCAGTCATTACTCAGGCATTATAGCAGGGGAATTCAACCGAGGAAACTCCGAATGTGGGGATCACGAAAAGGAACTAATGGACTTCCAAATACAAAAGGGTCACATCTGGAATATGATGGAAAGCAAGGCCACTCTTCCAGCGTTACTTTTTGCTATTAACAATTAAACAGGACTTGTAATAAATATATATTATAATTTTCTGGATGGTACATAACATTTCCAAAAAATTATGTTTTAAACTTAAGCATTGTGCGATGTCAATAAATAATTGCCGATGGTTAAATTACTTGTTTCCAATGAATTTAGTAATTTTAACCAAGTGAAACGAATAAATCAGTATTTTTTTATAACTCTAAATGCCACCAATATATGAGCCATTGACTGCATAAGTGGTGTCTGTTAAAATTTGACTTTTGTTATATTTTATAAAGATTTCGGTAATGAATAACAGCTTTTTCTAATATAATTAGTCAGTAACAAGCATATCGAACAATTTAAGAGCACTTGAAGTTAATCCATTCAGGAATTAATTAATAATTTATTTTTTAATGAAAATATATAGTAATGAAAATAAAATGACTTAAAACTACTTTTGCTCCCAACAACTAACAAAATACCAAATAGAATTAGTAATTTAAAGAAAATAATTGCCATCATTAACGGCTGATAAATCAACTAATTATATTTGATATAATAAAAAGCCTGAAGTAATAGTTACAATTTATTTATTATAACTAAAAAATTATTTAATAAAGATATATATTCGGTATAAATACAACACAACCTTAGGGCGAGCTGGTTTTGGATTGTTGCCCTTTTCATGACCGGATACGGTTCCAAATTATTTTTATAACGTCTACTACATGAATAGTATTTTAAACAAATATATATTCAGAATATAATTAATACTTTATAAAAGTGAATAATATAATCTAAATTTTTTTTTTTATATTTAATATGGGATTTGAGAACTCCATTACAGAACACTAAATAAGATAAATTCAACAAATAAGCATAAACAAAACAAAAAAAAATATGGAAAATAAAGTAACTAAATTATTGATCCAAAAGGATTTCTTTCAGGCCAAATGATATCTTAGAACATCGAGTCGAGAATAGGTTGATAACCTCTAAATAACAGCGTTTGTTGGGTTACATATGAACTTTAACTTAATAATTTACGTAACTTATCAAGCATAAATAACTTAATTTTGACGTAATAAGTCAATGGACTTAAAATGTAGTAATCAGAGCCCGCATCTGATATATTTGGAAGACATCTAGTCCTATATAAAGTCCAAATCTAAAAAAGCGTAAATAATGGGTTAAAAGAACATAGCGCTTCATCACATATAAGATTTTCCCTTTTGTTTCTGAGAAAAAAATGAACAGGATATAATGACTACGTTCGGTGTGGTTTGAGTCCTTCAAGGTCCTTATGTAATCCAAAATAGGCAGGAAGAACGGGTTATCCATAGGTTACCAACCTATTCCAGACTGTGTGAGGTCTATATTAGTTCGAAGGTTTCCCCCGATAGTTTAATTATTCTTTTACAGTTTTTACAATAGTAAATGTAAAAATAATTCCAGACATTCAACACGAATTTGATATTTTTACATTATAAAAATAAATAAGAATGATACCATTAATTTGATTTTTATTCGTCGCCTAGATAATATAGTTGGGCAGACAATTTAAAAGCATTTAAAGAAAAAAAATTAAGTAAATCCCAGGATGTACTATTTATACAAGATTAATAAAACTATTAAATGTATTTCACAGATTTACAGGAAGTAGTTTCTATTTTTAGCAATTTTTATAGAGATATTAAAACGGGTTCTGTTTATTTATATTGTTTTAACAAAAAAACTGATATGGAAACATCTAAAACAGAAATTATATAGTATCTCTAGAACTACATCAATGTTTTAGCTTAAGGTGCTCAAATTCTATGAACGAAAACGTCTAAAATAGCAATTAATATTGTTCTTCCGAGTTACTCGCTAAATTTTGATTCCTTAATATACCATATAGACCAACTTCAACTAGAATTTGTCTTAAAAAATATCAATATTGGCTCTGATTTATGAGAATACAAATTTTTAGTTAATTGACAGATGGGAATATTATCAAATAATTTGTCATATAGCACCCTAAACCCAGTACTAATCTAGCTCAAAAATCTAACCTTTGAAAAAATAGATTTAAAATTTTTTTTATTTTACATTAAAAATAATTGTTTTCTTAAAAATGTTAATGAAGACCATTATGTTATTATGAATTGGCATTTAATAGATCAATTAGATAATAAGGATGAATGAGGTTTAATATAAACATATTTGAAATACTTTTCACGTGTGAGTTGGATTTTTTAGATATGTTACTATCGTATGGGGATATTCATATTTATTATATTTTTAATAAATAATTTAATTAATATAAGTTGCTATGAGAGAGTTTATTTATTATTTTATTGATTTTCAAAGAGTCCAAAAGCCACACTCTAAATTTTATTTCCATGAACTTATTGTGAATAAAACTATATAATAAAAATTACTACATTATTATGTTAAATTGATAACTAAATTGTAAAGCATTCTATTCCAAAAGAAATATATATTTAAGTGGTAAAAAAAATGCAAATTTTACAAAAAACATAATTATCAATGATGTCAATATTTTTATTAAGAATTTTATTCGTTTATTAATATACTTAAATAAACTAAAACTTCCTATGAATTCTAGATTACATGAACAATGAGTTAGGTATCTACATTATACTGTTAGTCACTTTTTTTTTATTCATGGGAGCAACGATTTTAAACAATTAAAAACACCATTAATAAAAAAAAACATATCTAAATTGAGCATTCGTAAGTTGCACGTTTGTAAGCGGTATAGGAATATTTTCTATAATGAGAAATGTTTATCAGTTATCCATAACATCTTCAATCGTACAACTTACTAATTTTAAACAATAATCGAAGAATTTAGACTACAATAATCAGGGACCATGTTTTATAATAAATATCCTCTGATAAGTGACAAATTTATAATGAGAATAGATTCAAATTCTAAATAATTATCCCAATAATAAAATAATATAAGCCTATAAAGGAATCAGAAGAGGTTAAAATTGCTTATCATGCCAGGTGATATGAGACCAATGACATCTAGCTGGATTCCAGCATCTCGTTCATTGAGTAATTCCCACCGATTATTTAGTAGATAATTATTTTTATGTAAATCGGATATCATTTCTTTAACTTATATTACAAGTCTGAATGTGATATAATGTTCATGAAGTAAACTTAGTGTCATTTTTTAGACTGGTAAATCACTGTAAAAAGTAACCGGACACAATAATTCTGCGAGATTGACGACCGAGAAAACAGTAATCGAAGGCAAGATCCGAATAAAGAATCGTGAAACAGTTATTTGCCAAGGGGAGAGAGTTGGAACGGCCGGAACGGAGATTCTCGCCGCGAGAAAAAATCCACTCTCTCCCTCCGAAAAACTTTTCAGAAAAAAATTCATAAAACCGGCATTCTTGAAAATAAAAAATTGATAGACGGAAATAAATAATAATTTTAAGATAGCTGGTTTAAGAATCTGAGAAGCAATGAATAAAATACGGAGAGTAAGGTTCGCAAACCGGTGGGAAGGTAACAGGTCAGTCTTTGAGCAAACCTCACCTCTATGTTTGTAAACATAACAGCAGCATGAGTGCGCTTGCAGTTTCTCCTTTAGAATGTGCATACAGGAATGTGAAAAAGGAATAGGAGAATGAGCAAATCATTTAAGAATCGGAAAGTGAGGTAAAGTTAGTCATTTTTGAATTTTAAAGTGAATTGTTCAGAGTCAGAAATGGAATTCGGTTCAACAAAATAGCAACTAGGAATGGAGAAATGCAATTGAATTTTAATTCAGAAGTAAAATGAAAAGAAAAAGTATCCACTACAGATTAGTTCCATCGGGAATATCCAAACTGGGAGGTGGGCTTCCACAATCAGGCGAGTGTTTAGTTCTAAACTAAATGCTCTAGTCGCAAATTAAAATCAATGCAACGTACCTTGTTGATCTGTGCTAGGGCTATCTCGGCGTGGCCCCAGGCAGTCCTGACGTAGACATCGGAAGCCCTGTCAGCTAACATCCTTGAGTAGAGCGCACATTCCACTGACAGCACACAGAGGCCTCTAGCCGCCCGGCCCCGACTGACTCCCTCTCGAAGGACCACACAGCACGCTCCCCACTCTCCTCTCTCCGGGGTCACTCTGTCCCCGCTAAATATCCTAGCTCTCTTCCTCACCTCTTACAATAATTAACTTCTTTTTTTTTTTTTAACCCTTCTATATCTCATCTCTCCTGTCTTTTACACTTCATTGCCTCTAATCTAGCGACTATTTTCTAAGAGATATTCGCCCCTTTTCGAAAAATCCTGTCTAGTATTGTATATCTTTCTGAAAACCTATTATCGTAAATACTTAGCGAGAGAAAAAGTAAGCAGCGAATGGGACTTATTATTTGAGATGAAGAAATTGATAATACTGAAAAAAAGAGATAAAACCTATGCTTTAATTTCTATAATGCAATTAAATACAAAAATAAAATAAGAAAATGAATGAAACAACCCATGTAAAGAATAATAATGAAATTTTTATGACGAA
>NW_027113124.1:849015-850958 GCF_000696795.3 Halyomorpha halys | reverse complement strand
TTTTTTTCTTCACCGCAGCTCTGACTATCTTTTAATTTGAATTATTAGATGAAAATTTTACGATGATTTATTAATTATAGATTAATCTCTTATCACTAGAGGGAAATGCTTTATTCAGCCATGCTTTCAAATTAAATTAGGTTGCTACAATACATAGTATACCGATCAATCCATGATCGGACATATATTCACATGGTAAAACAATAAATTTTTTTTCCCTTCCTTTTTCTTTCACAATCAATACTCGTCTAAAAATCTAAATACTACAAATACTAAATACAAATTTTTTATTTCATTTAGTTTCTTTTTCTCTCTTCACTAATTTAACGATTTCATTACATTTAACAATTTTATTTCATTAATTTGACGATTTTATTCTCCCTATCTCACTCTCTCAGATCTGCCGTTATTATTATTAAGTATTATTTTTTTAACAACCAATGTATTTTCTGCCTGTAAATTATCATCATTATATTTTTATTAATATTACTAATTTTCTCAGTACTATCTGGTACTTGAGAACTTCTACATTACAGTGTAATTCTCATCAGAATTATCTGAAACGTAGAGGTTTTCTGATGGTCTATCATTTGTGGTGAACTGCCCTGCTTAATGCGATTGCCAAGGTGTTGGGGAACCCAAAGCCTCCCTCACACCTCCGAATCATCAATCATCCTACCGGCCGCTCCTCTACCCCGCATAGGAATTTCTTTAAACCTGCCTCATTTTCCTATTTCATATTTAATGGGACCTTCAATATATCATTAACTTTTTGTTGCCAGTTGGAAACCACGTTACGATGCCAAGACCTTCACGACAAGGATCCTCGCCTCACAAGATATACTGGTCATGGAATAGTTTCATATTGTCTACGTACTAAACTATAGTAGAAACCAGTTCATCCGGAATAATTTGACCAGAGATGCGGAATTTCGGATAAGAGATAGTAAGGTCCTAAAATAAAAAATTCATAGTATTATTGACTTTTATGAACGTAAATGTTAAAAAGTGAAAAAAATGTGTTTGTTCGATAAAGATTATAACTAACCTTATTTTCGCAGTTATGATGCCAGACATTATTTGATTCAGGAATGTCATTGCTACATCCACCAGCAAAACCGTTTTATTTATTTTTTGTGATCATACATATTATTGCTGCGATCAGAATCCATTATTTTTTCATCGCCACCTCGAGCTATTGTTTAATATAATTCCATTTCAATTTATTGTGAAAAAAAAATTAAATTTAGGAATAACTAAAAAAAAAAATGTTTCGGACAATTTGGGTTTCGGAAATCAAGAGGGTTCCACTGTACAATGGTGGTTTAAGGGGTACTTTAGAACAATATTATTTTAATTTCTCAAGTTTGGTGTATATTTTACTTTACAAGTCAATGTAATACACTAAACCGTCAGTATACATTGTTAATATGTTAAACCATAGTTTATCGCCTTAAATATTAAACAGTTTTTAAAGTATTATATGTACCATAGTTCAATCTGATCCAAATGACAGACAATTAAATTTATTTGAATCTCTCTTTTCCCTTTATGTTTATTGACTAAATATTCACATTATTACTATTTTTTTTTTTATTTTTTTACATTTCATTTATATAACTACATTTGAATAAAAAAAATAAATCTAATGAATTTATTTTTAAAAAGTTAAAGCAAAACAAATGATCAAATCCATTTATTTATTTTTTATAAATAGAACAAGTGTTCGTTTGACATAAATCCAAGTAGCAATTCTGAATAAAACCAGAATATCCTATTGTCAAAAGGCGAAAAAAGAAAATGGATATTGAAACATTGTAGTTAACATTTCGAAATTTAATTACTTACAGACCTTTTAATTAGGGAGTATTATAGTTTTTAAAAATTTGTAAATGTTCCATATGTTGCCGATTTGGCCAGAACCAGATACCGTTCCTTCCATA
>NW_027113124.1:845581-848717 GCF_000696795.3 Halyomorpha halys | reverse complement strand
AAAAAAAAAAAAAAGTTGTAGCAAAAATTTGAAAATTTATGAAAAAATGGAAATTTAAAAATTCCAGATATAAAAATATTGCTAGTTTATTTTTTATTTATTATTACTTATTTATTAAATTCACAGCAAAGATGCTATTCTATTATCTATGTGCAATTTTATTTTTCTGTTTGTTATTATAAAATATGACTTGTATAGAAATTGTGATTAGTCTATATTATGTAGACGTGGAATAACGCATGATTACCAAGATATTTTCATTTTATTCTTATAAAGGAAGTGCCAAAATTAGATTCCGGTATAATAATTTATAAAAGAATATTTAAAAAATAATTAATACTTTATTTAATATATCTGAAATATTTGAGGGAGCGCGATGGCACAGTAGTAAGGCACTATGCTACACCAAGGACCAGGGTTCGAATGGTAGTTACAGTGGTAGTAGTATCGAGTAGAAGTGTTATTTGAACATCTATTGATATAAAATATAAAATTAGACGAAAGTCAGGATACCCGTACATTAATACCCAAAACTAGGCACTGTAGTTCAGAGACATGAGTAATTATTACCCACACATTAATCTATAAAAATACGAAGAATCAGTATATAATACTTGTTATTTTACAAACCATACCTTTATAGGGTTTAATAAAAACGTAGGACTTGATGGGATCAAAAGGGAGGTTTTTAGAAGGATGAAAAATTTACCAATAAAATTTACTACTTTACTTACATAATTTACTACTCACATTATTTCAATATATAACTTTTATTTACAAAAACGTTTATCATAAGTTCGTATCTTTGTAGCCTTGATGATGTCACACTTACAACGTGGGCTGAACGAAAAATAAAACAAAAACGTAACGTTATCTAATTTATGTTTTATTTACCCACCTTGACACGATCTAAGAGAACATCCTTCATCTATAATTCACGACCAACCAACCATAAATATACACAAAATCATCTGCTAAGCGGGAATATAGCTACCACAATTTGTCGCGAGATGCAAAATCTTAAATTTAGCTATTTTACAATTTTGAAGGGATAACTCAATTACATTAAAATGTTTCAATTTTATATTATTTTTTATTTTCTCAAACTATTTGTTCATTACAAATTAATTATTTATTTTATTAATTATATAAATATTGTTTGTTCAATTTTGTTTTCTTTCATTCTTTGATAACATAACTACTATTATGTTTTAATAATTCGTCTTTATTATCTATAATTGTTTGATAATTATAACATTGTAAATAGTTAAGGGTGTCCTTTGTATGAGACTTTATCCCCCTCATTATCAATCCCTAAAAGAAAATAAACTGCTATAATCAAACGGTTGTAACCTGCAAGGCACAGCAGACCGATCTGGTATTGAAATAAAGAAACTTCTCGTAACCATCTTTGAAGGAATAATCTTTTAGGTTGATGCAATATAATCAAATATGAAAGAATGATGGTTCCAAAACGGGATTAAATCCATTTCGGTATCACTTTTTTTTTTTTTTTTTATTATTATTTCTGAGGTAAGGGAGGGAGACTAATACTGTAGGAGGTCAACTTATTCTAAACAGAGTGTGAGTGTCGATTATCATTCCACGGGGTCGCTACCAAATAAAAATCGATCCGCCCAGGCCGGAATCAAACCTGCACCTCCGAAGACTCAAGATAGTTAAGGTGACATCTCAACTCACCCGGCTACAACGATCCCATTTTGATACCATTTGGCTGATGGTTCCAATCCGCTGGAATGTTCGGCATCCCCACGTAACATTGAAAGCGACCTTGCGCCTGACAATAGTGAGTGCTTCCTCCACTGTACACCTCGCGGAAAAAAGGTGTAATTGGCAGTGGCTGTATCAACATTCCAAACTTCAAGAGTCCGGTCCTATCTACTGCCTGTGCAATATTTAAACCATGCAACAAAGGGCAAACTGGTCAAATAGATTCTGTATATTCATAAGTATACGTATTTATAAATTAAAATAATATATGGCCCACGGCCCTGATTTTGGCATTAGTAATTTCTATGAATCAAAAACAAACTTTTTTAAAAACTAATAATTTTTGATAAATAATCAAACTAATAAGGTCATATAATTTGAATAAAACATTTAAATTTTTTAAAAAAATTATCTACTTAACTACATTATGAATAATTAAGCAAGAAAATGACTTCTTGAACAACTACCCATTAGTTGAGAATCGAGGTCATAGGACATATGGTTAAGCTACTTTACATTTTGGAAGATTGTTTGGTTACTTCAGTATTACTTACAGAATTACTTCAGTGTAATTGTTCTTCAAAATCACTATTTTTTTATGTTTTAGACCATTTAACGATTACTTTATTCTAATTATAGTGCAGCAGAGACATGGGATTGAAGATGCAATTAAACGTAGTAATGATTCCTGTGCAACTCTGAATGCTGGTAACAATATTGTAGATGTAGTGCCAATTGACTATTTCTTATAAACGAAAGGGCACCAACTGCGATTATTAGAACCTTAAAGAGACTATTAGGATTGAGAAATTATTTCGGAATATGGGTGACAGATTCACAGGTTTGTGTGAACCTTTGTGGAAATATATGCAAAAATGGTTCTGGTTTAAATTGGTTACATTCAGTTCCATAAATTGACATTTAATACAATGAAGTGCGTACGAAAAGTTAAGCAAACAAATATAACATTATTAATCACTGTTTAGCAACAAACAAATCACTATAGGAGGGGTAGGAATGGGGTAAACACTGGTCGATAAAAATATAGGAATAGATAGAGAATCAAATCGTAGAGTGGTGTGGATTTGTACTAATATTAGACCAAGTCTCCAAGAAAGAGAATTTTTTTTATGGCTCAAGTCCTCCGTTGAGGACCTATGCAGCCCCTATATCAGAGAGTCAGAGCAGCTGCGAAAAACTGACCCAGGTGGGAATCGAACCCGCAACTTTCTGAACCAAGCACTCTGGGACCCCCGCCCCAGCTTGCTCCTTAGTCCTCAGGTCGTCTAACAAGGGGGATAATTAACATAAATTATATAAAATATTAATAAATGAAAAGTTTGTTACTAAGTGATAGAATGTTTATAAAGACTTTATTTTACACTGTGATACTTGATCCGGACAG
>NW_027113124.1:842875-845464 GCF_000696795.3 Halyomorpha halys | reverse complement strand
TTGAGTTTATCTGTCCATTAAATACAACAAATTTATGAAGCACCAATTTTACAAACATTACATTGTTATTACGAAATAGTAAATAAGAGCCGCTATGCTTTTTGAATTTAGAGGGATCAATTTATTTAAAAGAGAATATTTTTAAGCATATCATTCGAAGGATGTCGGAGCCAGTCCCTTTGCGGTGGGTCCCATGGTTGCCACTAAAATCTAATGGATGGGCCAAGAAGTATTTTTTCTGATTTTTTTATTTTTTATTTTGTTTGTAAAAGGCAATGAATTTTTAAGAGCTACATAGTAAATCTCCTCGCAAACAAAGAACTTAATCTAAAAACACTGAGGTATAATCTAGTTCAGCCCTAATTTTGATTTTTAACTTCCATCGTTTCTTTGAAGTTTTAAAATTACTTTTGCATATGTGTCTTCATGACATAAACTGAGACGGAACAAAATTTAGTTTCCCAATTTAAGACAGCCTTAGTTAAATTACTTCAATATTTAGTCTTCAACTCACTGGTAAGAGATGGATAGTAGTAATTCTTGTTGGATTTATTTTATATTTTATTTGTATATATATTTATATTTGATGTTTAATTCAGTTTTGTTTTTCATCATATTTTTTTTTTAAGTATAGTACTTGTAAACATATCGAATATGTAGAAATCCTATAATTATTCTTTATGTACCATGTCTTTGGAAATTATACAGTCAGTGTGTATGTCCAATAATACACACACTGAGAACTAAGTTGATGTATTCAATTATAGGCATTCCACATAAGGTGTTTTAATTCTTAACAAAATATGAAGCTATGCTCTGGAAATCAATTGTTAAATTTAAAACCCAACACAATAGAAATTTCTTTCACAATTTCTTCCTTCTACTTCTATTTTTTTTAAATTTTTAATTCATATCGTTCAACATTTTAAGTAAAACAAAATACTGAAAACATGACAGGCTATCTGACAGGAAATCGACCGCTGTTATGATTGACGCACTCAGAGCATATACATATTGGTATTTCTGTATGATTTAGCAATTATATTCGGTAAAATTTATAGTTAACTCTTAAATAAAAAACAATTAAGAGTTAACTATAAAATTGTAACGAAGAATTGTTTGGAAAGTTTTTACTCTCTTGAAGTAGAAAAATGAATTTTTATTTACAATAGGCACGTTTATTACTACGTCTGTAATTAAAAAATAAATTATATGTCAAGAATTAAGCTATCTAAAGTATATTTATTTAATTTGCCGTTGTAATTACATGACCATGGTTTATATTCCATAGGAGATGCAAATTTTCTCAATGGCGTAACCAATATCAGGGTCTCAGCGGTCCTGTCCGGGATTCGTTTTACAAAAAAAACAACAACATAAAACAGGCCGCCTTAATAAAACCAAAGCATTAAATGTTTAAAATTTTATAGGACAAGGGGAGGGGAGGAGGAGGGAGAGAGGAAGAATTGACTATCCTTAATTCAGGTATATGGAATTCACCTGGTACAAAGTACCCTCAACAAAAATTTCCTGGGTTCGTGTTTAAAAACCTATACAAGTATACATTCTATTAATATCGTCTGTCCATATAAAAAAAATAGCAGTAGATATGTGTTATCAACTGGTGTTGCCTTCACACGTTTATGATCTGATATGAAGTCATCTGTTTGCATGAGCATCAGTGGAATAAATTGCATTGACAATTGGTGTACATGCATTAAGTCACGTATGAGCGTTATGTACACGAGTAATGTCACGTATGTATGTGATGTAATGTTTCGAATAAAACTGATTAACTTATCAAACGGATTGGAATTCCAAAATGACTGAAGACTGACATTGGAATGTTGCTGTGTTAAAAATTTGTTAAAACAAAGTAATCGATAGGAATAAATATTTTTATCAGATACACACAAGCACGCACAGAATATATCCGAGCAATATGAGATCGGATCTGAAGTTAAGTTATTAGAAATTCAACGTTTACGTCTGAGAACTCGTGGTACTTCTAGGAAGTCTCAGGTATAAAATGGATATTTTCAACAACTGGCTCTTGCCTATAAGCTCCACATCGAGTCCACACTAACAAAATATTTTCGAAAAAATGCTCCTAGTTCACATGTCGTTTATCAGAATCATGTTAATTTCCTAAGCAGATATGGCTTTTAGAATCTGGAAGTCATTAATTTAAAATTGAGCTATGTGTTGGTACCAAGAAGAGTAAAAAAAATCTTTAAATTTTATTTTTTAATTAGTGTATTAATAAACTATTATAAATAATGTATATATGTATTATATATATATAATATATTATGGAGAAGATAAGATTGCGGTCAAATGGGAACCAAAAATAGTTAACAACTATTTATTTTCTAATTTCTAAGGGCTAAAAATTTGTATCTTTGAACAACTAAAAATATTTTGACATAATAGGATAAAATACAAGAGGAAAATAAATTAAGGTAGGTTAAAATTATATAAATATAAGTGAAAATAAAATAATATGCCAGTGAAAGAAAAGAAGAAATAAAATAGTATATATATAAAATAGACAATGATAAGAATATAAAACATCACGCAAACTATTAG
>NW_027113124.1:842293-842825 GCF_000696795.3 Halyomorpha halys | reverse complement strand
TAAAATAATATGCCAGTGAAAGAAAAGAAGAAATAAAATAGTATATATATAAAATAGACAATGATAAGAATATAAAACATCACGCAAACTATTAGTTTAAGAATGAAGAGGAGAGTAATAAAATAACATCAACGACCAAATCAGGACCACCCATTTGTTCTTTATTCATTTATTGTTATTATTATTAATTTTATTGTATTTATTCTTACTTGACTTTTATGTAATCTTAACTTACATCTTTATTTTCCAGTTTTTAGTTTGTTAAATTTTCATTTATCACTTCTACTTTTCTATTTTTATGAGCTATTACGTCTCCTTTTCATTCTTAACCTAACAGTTTGCATAATATTTTATTTTCTTATTATATTTATACTATTTTATTTCTTCTTTTCTTTCATTTATATATTATTTTGTTTTCACTTATATTTATATAATTTTAACCCTACCTCAATTTACCTTTTGTATTTTATGCTATTATGTCAAAATAGTTTTAGTTGGTTTATGTATCTTTTTAGCACTGATAAAGCTCTAC
>NW_027113124.1:819273-841133 GCF_000696795.3 Halyomorpha halys | reverse complement strand
TGAGATTGGTTAAGTTTAATAAAAACACATAATTTAATCCTTATTTCTCAACTATGTATATTCTGAGACGTTTCGACCCTCAGTCCATAATCAAGGAGAGCCCTATAATATTCGGTTGTTATATTCTTCGTAATTATATTAATAGCACTCTGTAATAATAATTTATCTAATATTTAAACATATGTTTGTTATTGACAACTATTGATATTCTTTATAAAAAGTAATCTCATAATGCACACATTAAAAATCATTTTTCGTGCCGAAAACGGCAATTGCGTTACTACAGGATAAAGAACGTTTACATAGAATGAAGGTATGTTCAAACGACCATGAAATGAATCTTTATTTTTGTAAAAAAATGTATTGAAGATGCTAAAAACCAAGTTGTACAGAAATGTAAATAATAAAAATATATTTCCATATTTCTTCTCCCTTGTTCTATCTTTTTTAAAATATTGTTTTTACATACGCTCTATTCTTAATTTAACTAATTTTTGTACTCATCTATATGACTATAAGGTTTTTAATTTTATTTATCAATACAGCTTTCTTATCCACTGTATCATTTATTTATTACTCACATATATATGTATATAAATAATAATGTTATGAATCTACTACTGTCTAATTCCATAGTTATTAATCAACTAGTCTTTATTTTCATTTCATTGTTATGTATATTTCCAAATTTGTTAGTCTATTATTTATTTTATTTTTAGTTTTTCTCTGAATGATGGTTGTTATCTCTTTTTGTTTTTATAGCCCTGATGAAGACCCCTTTTCTTTTTTTTTCTTTTTTAATACTTAAACTTTTATTGAAACAACACAATCTACCACACTCAGGGCAATGAGTATTAGCGATGTAAGTACACAGTCATCCTATTGTGTTGTGTGTATATATGTATATATTAACAAAAAATTAAAAGTAAATAAATCATAATAATGAAAAATATGGCCTTGAACACAATCATTCCTGTATACAATATTTACATTCTGCCCAGGGAACACAAAATGACCAAGTGTTCGAATAAGTAAGGACAAACCTGAAAATAATCTTCGTTAGGATCTCTAGCATGAACAGCAGTCATGTACTTAGTTTTAGATGTATAAAAAGCAAGTTTCCTAGTTTGGAAAGAACACAATAGCGATTGTGCATCTATAATAAAACTATCTATAAACAACTTTGATGGAGAGAAATTAGAAACTAATTTCATAGATTAAATTTTGTCAAAAGAATTACAGATAGATTTCAAGTTCAAGGAATGAACTAGAAAACGAAAGCAAAAATTTAGTCATTTACTCCTGGATCGCAGGAAGAATAAGAAAACAAAACGTAGATGATTAGATGAAGAACGTAAAGAAAAATAAATAAACGCCACAATTACGTCATTTAATTACTCTTCGGGGGTAAAAATGTTGCTTTTTCGAAGCTTAAAGAAAGAAACGTTCGAATTGCTGAGAACTCATAGAGATTCTAAGAGACTTAGAGGGTAATAAAATTAAAAATAACATAGGAAACTGCCCGTCGATTTCGACTATTACACCACTTACTAGACAAACGGTCTGAATTTCTAATTCATTACAAATGATTGATGTACATGATTGCAATAATGCCAATCTGGACGTATGGAGTTGAGCTTTGGGGTTCCACTAAACCTTCGAATTCCTCTCGTATCCAATATTTTCAATTCAAAATCCTTCTTAAAATCCTCAATGCTCCTTACTTTGTCACTAATAAAATCATACATAAAGACCTTAATGTTCCATATGTAACTGATCTAGCCCGATCCAGATATCATTCATTCCATTATAAACTCTCTAACCATCCAAACCCACAAGTTTCTAACTTTGTTTCGTCTTCCATTGCTGACAATCCTGTGAGGCGCCTGAGAAGAAGATGGCCACGAGAACTTCTAATGTAGAAATATTATTGCTACCAATGGGTAGTTTCTCTACACGCCTGTATCCCTCCATAATAACATACATCAAATTTACTAAATGTATAATTTTGAACAGTTGACAATTCCAATTAAGATAAAAATAAAATAACATAAAAATATATGGAAGGCTACAAAAGTAATGCGAAAATGTTTTGAACCTGAAATGACTGGAATTAATAATATGAATCAGTATTTATTTTTGTTAATGAGGTGTATGATTGTTGGCCGAGGATTAATCTGTGGAGAAGACGGTCGTACGGTGCGGTCAGCAAGTAAACGAAAATTATTTATTCCTTTCGACGTTTCGACCTGAATTTCAGGTCTTCTGGTGTTGTGACGTGTTTGTGAATGGTTGTTATCACGTCGTTGGCCCCGAGGTACTCTTCGGCATGAATAAATAATTTTAGTTTATTTGCTGACCGCACCCCCCTTACATCTTCTCCACATTTATTTTTGTTGTTGAAGTTGCGAAATTTATTGAAATGATGTGCTCTGACATTCACACCTTTAAACTAAATACATCAATCACACTATACTAATCATCCCTTGAAAAGCTAGGTCAACCTATAGTGGAATGAGTCAGGATATAATAAGAAATTCCGAACTTTTTCAAGGTCACAATCCAACACTCTTCTGATATATATTAAACTTAGAACATAGAACACCGTAAACCATAGCGTTCAAAAACCTTGCAATAACACTTAGTAAAACTGAACTGTTATTAAGCAAACATAAGTCTGATTCATTACATAAAACAGATAGAAAAGATGACGTATTGAAAATATGATCATCGTTTAAAAACATTTGCGACATGCTACATCGTCAGTGAATGAATGTCTCATCATGTTAATGGTTCTCCTCAGAATACGCTTTCGTTGCATGAATTTTCTGTATGTACAGGGATATTCGATAAGTCAGAGTAATTAAAAAGGACAATATTGGCCCATCATATGTGCCGTTGAATTAGAGCAAGAATATATAAAGTCCGAAATCAATGACGAACTAGACAAGACGCAGAGAATCTTGAAACTTTTGGTGACGACACTAAACACTTTTCTAAGATAATAATATGATAATCAATTAGAAGACATTGTTCAATATTGACTAAATGCAAATAAGTCCATGAACAACTAGAACAGCATTGAAAAGGCCTGAATACAAATGTTGTTATTAGTGTGAAGAATGTGCTAATACCGAATAATGGTCCAAGAAAGATTCATATGAAGCTGATAAAATTGGGCAAGGAGGATAGTAGAAAAAAGGTTAACCAGGGGGAGAAAAGGAAGAAGGAGGAGGACAAACGTATAGAAATGATTATGGGAAGATTATTAGTTAACTGTAAGAGATGAAAATAGAAAGATAATTCGGGTGGTGATTAAGGATTGTACCTTCCTTAATAATAGAAAATGTATTTAGTATTAACCGACGGACATCATCTGGGCTTGGTCATAGAAAAGAAATCAACTTCTACTTCTTGTCTGAGAGCCAGCTCTGATAAAGCCTTGCAACGTGAGGTGAAACTTCGGTTACTAATACATTTTCTGTTATTTCTGTGCCTTTTCTTACCGCCACACAGGCCATCTTCCTAGTATTAAAGAAATAAAGAATTTTCGCAGTAAGAACGATATGTGAAAGCAATGCCCGAGTATAAATAAATGTAGATGTCATTACCGTTTACTTCCATACACACCAAGAATTAACACAAAGAGATTTTACCTGCTTCCATCTTGATTTTGAGCTTCCGAGTCAAAATCTAATAATTCCATTTTCGTATATTACCTGAAATGTTTTATAACCCGAAGCGGTCTATGTTTTAGTAACATATCTAAGCAATATTTTTGTAGTTCCATCATGAAATTGATTTTTCTATTTCAGTTTTTGATAAAGATTTAAGCCTAAATATAGCATATTTATAGTACGATGAAGTAAAAATATTACTTTTCCGAAGACATTACCTAAAAATATGTCAATAAACAGAGTGTGCTGAGACTTAGGTATAATGTCTGAAAATACCATGCTAATGATTAAAATTTACATTAACAGCTATCTTACAAGTTTATGATTTCGTTATTTTGGGAGAGAACTATTTTGAAAATTTAGTCTAGAATCCGTAACAGTTTATTAGTCGAGAAGAAGTTACAATAAGGACATGACTATGTTATCATTATTAAAATATAATTGTATACTTAAAATATCGTTAATAACGAAGCATCGAATTTCAAGAACACTATCGTGATTGAGTGGTCATAGAGGCCATATCTTGGGGGACACGGCGAGCATAATAGATCGGCTATCGGTTATCGACCATCTTCTCGGAAACGTTAAAGACCAAATGGAAACGACACATTTCAAAGTAAGTCATTCCATTTTACCACCTCACCAATTTTTTCCCCTAATTTGTGAAATAACGTAAATGTTAACTTCCTTACAACTACCAAAGAATTTTTTTGTTTTGTATTTTATCCGCAAAGCCAGTAAAAAACATGACCATAGTTGGAATAGTGTCATTTGAATTTAATTTAAAATTACTATTTAACAATTTGTTTTCCATTTCCTATTTTTGGGTAAGAAGAAGGCTGGCTTTTGTTCTTACCCAACTTAACAAAGCTTAACAACTAACCTTTAAGAAGCATTGATATTCCCTTGGAGAGAAAACATTTTAGAGGTAACTTTATTATTATTATTATTATTATTTAGGATTGTTAATTACTATTGTTATTGAATTACTCAATAAAATATCTTCACGATACTCTTGATTACGAATTTTACAATTGATATAATGAAGTTTACTAAGTTACAGTGGTGGTTATTCCTTTTATGTACATAAGTATGTATTTCCTCTAGATTTAGAAAAGTTAAATTAGTTAATCGTAGTAAAAACTAATATAAAATATTATTTATTCGAGATTGAGTAAGTAAACAAAAATATAAAACCTTCATTCTGACAGATGCAACTTTTTTTTTTACCAGCTACCTTGTAATTTCTGACATACGGAGGAGAGTGTCATCCGAGAGGTAGCCAACCTATTCTATACAGAGTGGGAGTTTTCATTCCGTGGAACAGCCAGAAAGTATGAGTGAAGCTGCTCAGTGTCGAACAGGTACCGTTGCAGATGTGAGGTTGAGCAGTGAACCCCCTTATCTGGGCCGGGAGGTCGAGAGTTGGCGCAATTTAGGGTTTACACACTTCTATAATCCCCTTGTATTTCAGTTGTAATATATTTTTTTTAAATTTATTTATTGATATTTACAACTGTATAAAAAATACAAGTAAATTTGATCATAATGACATAATGATATGATACAGGATGTTGAGAAGCTACCCAGTAGTAGAACTCTAAAAACAGTTTACAATATAAGGTCACGAGGCCATCTTCTTTTCAGGCGCCTCGGAGGATCGTCAGGAATGGAAGGGGAAGCAAGGTTAGAAACTAGTGGGTTTGGGTGGTTATGGAGTTTATTATGGAAGGAATAATATCGGGTTCGGGCTAGATCGGTTACATAAGGAACATTTAGGTCTTTATGGATGGTTTTATTAGTAACAAAATAAGGAGCATTGAGGATTTTAGGAAGGATTTTGGATTGTAAATATCAGTTGTAATCTAGCGTGTTTTACTGTTAAAGTAATTTTTCACAACTAATTTTGGGTATCATAGTTAATGTCATAACCAATTTATGTATAAGTTATTTGTTTTCACTATATCAATTATTATAAATAAATTAAAATTTGTTTCTCAAATTAAAATAACGCTTTATACAAAGAGATCTTTTCATGCCTTCCACTTTGGATAGTTGCTTGGAAATTATCTAATTTAAACTGAATTAATTCGAGAGTAGGAAATTGGCAGAAACTGAAGGCGTCTCTACTTGCACGTCTTCTACTATCATTTATTCACCAATAGAGAATACAGGCAACTTCCAATGCACAATGCTCTTGTATACTAATGGGCCCCTCGCATTCTAGGGGTTCCCCGGCCCGTAAGAAAAATAACTTCAAGTATTTTAAATCTGTTTTACTAAGATTCATGCATAGAAGGTTCATTTTAAAAGCAAAAAAATATCGCAAAATATGCTTATGAGTTACCTATATATATTTTCTTTCTCGGAAATAAAACTCAATTAAACTCAAAGAAAAAGACAACTGGCGTAAATGCCCCCCTTCTTCGAAGATACCTAAATCAGATATTACCCAAGTAAAAAAGTTTAAGAAGAATATTTTAATCAAAATTTAATCTAATTATAACTCACATCTACAACGAAAGATTTAATATAATTTTGGTTGAACTTTAAATTTATGTTTATGTTATTTTACTTACAAATTTAATTACCTATATATAAGTTTTATTTTCCACTTCTTTCATCACTTTTTTTTTATAAACTTTTTTTCTTTGCAATTATTTACTTCAATAATTCTGTTTATCTTTTCTCTTTTCATTTTTTTTTATTCATTGGTTGTCATCTTGTTCTTTGTTCTTAGCCCCGATGCAGGCTAGAAATTCTGGCCGAAACATTGGCACAATTAAATAAGCTTTTACATTATTGGTGTTATTTTCTGACCGCACCCCCAACCATCTATTTAAATTTTTAGTGTACTGAAACCGAAAATTAATTCCATTTTCTTCTATCATACATAAAAAGTCATTGAAATATTTCATTGCTCCTACGGTACTCATATGATCAATTTAAAATTTTATGGCATCAAAAGGACGTTAAAATCTAATAGATGATATATTCCAAATACAGATCGGATCCTACTTGCTCAATTCGAATTAAAAATATAAGACTATCTATGTTTAATTATACAGATATATTTGTATCGTTTTATTGCCTTCAAATCTAGCTAATGTATACTTTACTTGTTATCTCCAGAAAGGGAAAAACAAAACCCAGCTTTCTAGCGGTACCAAAACGTTTGAATTTGTTCGAATTCGGATAATAAAGCAGTCAAGTTGGTCTGAGAATGTCCAACCAAATTCCCTCTTCAGGAAAAAAAACTTTTTTTGATCTGCTGGAGAATCCTATGATAAGCGTTTTATTGCCTCAAGCAGTTAAAAAAATATACTTCATAGTAGAGGAAAGTAGATTTATAAAAATTAATAAATTTTTGAAAAATCAAAACAGCAATATAAAAATCATAAAGGAAATAAAATCAACAACAAAATAGGTATAAAATTCAGCTTTAACCTTAATTACTCGTATATACATTCACCAATTAAAATATTTAGGTACGGCTGGAAAGAGTTGTTTTCACTCTTTCTGTTTATAAAAAAAAAAAAAAAAAATTAGGCATATGTTTTCTAGATTTGATGAAAATAAAAAGTCACTCAAATATACTAAATATAATAATTAGAAATAAATTGTACAATATCTCAAATTCAAATTGACTAGTTATTTATTTATTTATTTTTTTTTTTACATTTTTAGAAATAATACATTCTACCACACTTAAGAGCAGTAGATATTAGGGATGTAGTAAACAATCATACAAAAATCAAAACATAATAAAAAAATTAAAATGAAATAATAAGTACAAACTAAAATGGATACAATTAAAATTATATATAAATTGACTAGTAGAATCCGATTTCTACCATATCATATATTTCAACTTCTTTTTGGTAACGTAAAAATTTGATGGATGCTAAATTGTAGGTGCTATAAAATATTTTCATGCTACAAAACTGGTCTTAAATGTGCCAATCTCAGGGATTTGAGAAAAATCTGTGATGGAAGAAATTGGAGTTGATTTTCGGTCCCTTTTTGTTGGTTTACGTAATTATTATTTAAGACATCTGACAAAATAAATAATATTTTTCTTCTTTTTTTTTACTTCCTAGTATTTTTTTTTTCAAAAAATTTCAGGGGGCCCATACCAACATTACTCGGTAAAGTCTCAAAATACTTTCAGAGCACATTTCAAATTAACTCCAGGCATATTCTTAAGGTTGGTTGTACTTATTATGAGCTTGGTGTTAGTTTCTCGTTAAAAATAATACTGGGGGATTCCCCGCCTTCGTCGATACGTTGAATCATAAGGCAATTTATTTTAATAAACCTAAGAAATTTATTCCTTCATTTTTAATTTTGTTCAGTCACAAATATTACCAGTTGTGTTCATTTTTTCGGAAGTTTTAGAACATTTTGAATTCAGAAAAAGAATACGACACTTTAACAGAAAAATTACGAAGGAAATGTTTTTTGTTATTTTTAAATCGACGAGTCAGCATTATAATGACATTAAGACAAAAGGAAAAAAAAATCTGGTCCGGTACGCGCATCACACAACTTTCACTTACAAAATTACCAAAATATTTTTTTTATTTTTCTGTTCCTATGATTTTAAAATCTGTTAAATTTAAAATTAAAACAACTTAAAAAAAATTGCATTTTTTAGAGTTTCAAGAGGTTTTAATAACGAATATCTATTGTGTTTCTGCCAAAAATACAAGATTAAAACAAAATATATCAAAGCAGTATCTATTTTCGGTAATCGAGACAGACCGAACACGCTCGGCTATCTCCGACTTTTCTGACTCTAAATTCCCATATCTATTTCTCCTATATTTAACTATCAAATCCTAACGTAGTTTATATTTATGCATTTTTTGTTACTGGGAGCAATTCGGAATACGTAATTTTTTTTTTAAGAGGAAGTTTTTTTTTTTAAATTTGGTCTTTAAGCCCTGTTTAACTATGAACACCTAGTTGATATTAAATACAACATTATTGTACATTAATATACCTAATTTAATTAAAATCGATGAGGCCGTTTTCGAGAAAATCGAAAAATGTAAAAAAAACGATTCTATAAAGTGGCATATCCTGCCATTCAATTCTATCGAAAAAGTTTCGACTTTTGAGTGCTAATAGGCATTTTTACGTTGGATTATTCCTGAGATATAAATTTATAAAAATAAATTCACTAACTACTGATTTTCCAGTGCATTTTTGAAATGTTGCAATTTAAAATTGCTTTATCTTGGGAACTATTGAACCTAAATAGCTCTATTAGAGCTCATGTTTTCGTAAATTTACTCTACTTTAAATAATGTTCTCTTACAATACCTATTGATTTTGGTTTGTAAGATATAGAGCTCCGAATAAAAAATTAATTGTTTTTAACATCTTGAAACTGCCACCATTTTCATTCCCCCTACCTATCCTTGGCAGACTCATCAATTATGACTAGTAATTTTACATAGTTCTCATGACAGCAATAAAAAATTGGAGTGAAATAACTGCCTTTTTCACCCAGGGTCTTCTACTATAGGTACAATGGATATATGGACTGTGTGTCCAATCCAATTCGAGATTTTGCACTATCGTAATACTTCCTCTTACTATATATACCATATACAGGTAAGTGAATGTAAAATACTTATAAAGTATATTTTTATAAGTATATATTGTATTAATACAGTAAAAGATTTATTGATTATAGGAAAATTAATGTTTTCAAACCACGCTCTAATATTTAATTATTTTTTCAGCTCCTTTTAGCAGCATATGTTGATTCACTAACAGTTAAGTTAGTGGTGAAAAAAAATTATTGTTGTAACCGTAGCTTGTTTTCTTCAAAAAAATTAGCGAGCATTACATAATTACATTACAATCATTTTCATAAACAAATAATAAATAGTTTTGTTTTAATAAATGACGTACGGCAATGTCGTTAGTGTATGTTTATCAAATATTAAAATTTGATGAAGGAATACCTAAAATTATATATGATTTAATTGGGACAAGAGAGTTGCCGTCGATAAGAGCTGTTGTTAAGTAAAAAGATAAAAAATAAATAAATAAGTATTTATTTTGTTCCATAAAACATTTATATATCCTTTACGGATAATCTTGGATGTAACTGGGCAAACCAATAGAAAAATAAGTTTAGTGTTTACAAAGAGGGCTTTTATAAAAAATATAAACTTGATCTAAAATGCATTTAAGAAATAACAGCCCCACCATTTATGCAGATTCTGAGAATAAAAAATTGGTAACATTCCATGGATTGATATGAGTTATATTACATTTGGGACACAAATAATTATCGCTTTGCAAGATCTTTAAGTACTGAAGCGAAATGTCTTAAATGGGGAGTGGAAGTCCAAAATTCAACTCTACAAGCAAAAATTAGTAGAAGGTTTACGACTTGGGCGAACAAGTGATTTTTAAAATAATAATAATTAATCACCATCACCATCTGTCAAAAATCCGTTTTTTGATGGATACTCATTTTTTAAATGAAGGCGCATTATTTTGTATTACGCGAATGAATTAAAATCTTAAACCATTGCAGTAATATTTTTATGTAGAACATTAAGCGCCGCAAATATTAATAATACTGTAAGGATGTTATCTGCTCGATCGATTATAATTGAAATTATCGATGAATTAAAACAGATGTTTTTGGATAGTGTGTAAAAAAAAGAGAAAAGAAATGTAGAGTAACTCTAGGTTAGTTAAAGTGTTGTGAATATTTTGGTTACTTTGCAATAAAATAAAATTGTGTTTGTTTCTGATCTTTGTGGTTTGTTTCTTGGCCCTAGGTAACACGCGACAAAACACTTAGTTTTAATTTGTATATTTAGCATTTATTATAGGTTTATTTTTTTCCGAAGTACCTCCAGATATTTTTCGAAATTAACTTGTTTTGGGAAATGGATTATTTCTTTAGAAATGAACTCCGCTTAAAAATATAAACTGTTGTAGATTATATTGAAATGGTTTGAAACCAGATTGGAACCAGATTTTTATTATTAAATTATTTTATTAAAACTTTCTTTTCAGGGACCAAATCAGAATGGCTCTCTCACTGCACTTTTTCATGATTCACTATAAAAAGAGTTTTTTTTTCCGGGGATAAATCAGTTAAAAGATCTTATTAAGTCAGTTAATGAACTTGCCACTCATCTTTGGTGTTGGTATTTTTAATTTTTATGAATATTCATTTCGAGAAGTATTCTCGACACCATCAATACAAAGAAAGACAAACCTCAACAGAATAAGGGTAAATAGTTAAAGGGTACGTCTTCAGAATACTAGAAGAAAAGATATCCTAGAGAAATGTATGAATAAGACGTAAAGAGAGAGGGAGGAGATGAAAGAAATAATTGGAGGAGAACGCTAGAATGGTATCAGTGGAAGAATAGAAACACATGTTCAGGGAGAACCTGTCCGGCAAATTGGATTATTGGTACCTCTAATCTCAGATAAGTACCAAAAAGAGTCTGACCTATCCTCAACAGATTAAAAATTGTGAATATTCATTTAGTAGGACAGTCAAAACAAATTTTAACTGTATGAAGAGGGAATAGAACCAACGCCTTTTTAAAAGGACTAGTGTAGTATTCTCACCTCAACGTATCTGGTCTTGATAATATGGATTATACCACCAACGTTGGCATTGAATGACAGGATGTGATTCAAGGATTGATACAGGTGTTCCCGGAGAAAATGTTAAAGAGAGGAGGGGTGTTAGTTCACCCAAAATGTAGTTCAATGCCTCCTGCCTGACCTTCGTACCTCTGTTGTCGAAATACCATTGTTGAAGTGTTTTCCAAGAAAAATACGCTGTTCACGATAGAAATCGAAATTAATTATATCTATCTGGAGCTACGGAGTTGAACTTTAGGGTTCCTCTAAACCATAGAATTCCTTTCGATTCCAATCCTTCGTATAATCCTTAATGCTCCTTACTTTGGCACAAATTAAGCCGTCCATCAGGACCTCAGTTTTCTATGTTTCCGGTTCGGCCAAAAACGGAAACCAATCCTTCCATGATACACTTCCTAACCACCCAAGCCCATTTGTTTCTAACCTGGTTTCTCCTTCATTAACTCATATTCCACCTAGACGTCTTCGAAAAGAAGATCTCCTTTAGACATGCTATTGGAAGTCTATCAATAGACAGATTCTTTACCTGTCTGTATCATAACATTGCATAACTCACATTATATTTACTTATAGTATATATTTTTAATACAGTTGTAATTAAAAATTAAAAAAAAGAAAAATAAATCGAAATTTCTTTACTGGAACTAACAATATCTCAACTTTTGTCACCGTTTTCGGATTCCACAATGAATTCCCTAAAAGATAGATATTTGTTGGAAAATATCGCTTCGTAAGACGATTGTAGCTGCAAAAGTGGAAAAGTAAAATGGAATCATTTCCAAAAATGCTCGGTGGAATCTCACGCAATGAGTTTTCGAGATATAATTTTTGGAATTTCATAAAAGTTGTATTATTTAGTCAGTTGTTCATTAATTGAAGTTAGGAGTTTAATAAAAACATTATATAACTATCAATACTAGTACTAAGTTGATTACTACTAAAAACACTGTATTTTTAGTTATGGATGCTTGTAATTGTTTGTGTAGCAATTTTCATTTTAATTGGTGAAAGTAGCAATTAAAAAATGCTGAAATTAGAAAATAAAGCGGAGACAATACTAAAACAAAAATTTTTTGTGAGAAGAACGTTGCTTTCTAGGAAACTCTTTTACAAATTCATATCTCTCGAACTGACTGATATAGAAAGGCGAGAGAGATCTGGCACTGAATTCCATTTAGTAACTTAAAACCCCTCCCTCCTTAATATAATTGAGATATATTCCATGTTCCGTTGAATATCTTTCCTCTCATATCATTGATAAGAACAGTGAGTCGAGCCACGATTAAGGATGACAGCAAACATGCCTCGCCTTTGGATGGATTTAATCGTACTAATTAAAAACGTCTGACAGTGATTTACTAATGGAAGGGTACAAGGGGCACCCATCCTATGTGTTATTCAACCACTTACTTAATCGTTATATAAAATAGATTATAAAATACAAGAACTAAATAAGTGTGCATAAATATTTTAGACGTTTTTGTGAACTAGCATCACTTCTCTTTAAAAAATTTCTATGGGAATACCCTGTATGTTATTGACATTATGATAAAAAAGAAATAAGTTAATCTAAAATAATCTCTTGATTCGAAATTAAAGAGTGGATAAATGTATAATAATCTGACATATGAATTATAATTTTTAGTTGATAAATACTTTTTAATAAAAAAAAAATTGAGATAAATAATCAAAAATAGATGCATCGTTTCATTAGATGTTGATATTTAAGAACATCATAGCAATAAATGTATAAAATTATTTTTTCAATTTTAACATTGTAAACAGTTTAATAAATTACTATCTATTAAAATAATAGATCGAATTCTTTGAAATAATCTATATTTTTATTTATATAAATTTACAACTGTATAAAAAAAAATACAATAAGTAAATGTCAGAACAGATGATTATCTTGGGAGGGAACCACCCAATGGTGATACTTCAATCATTGTTTTAAATTAGAAGATCCCTAGGCCATCTTCTTTTCAGACGCGTCGGAGGATTATCAGGGATTATGAACTAATGGGTTTGGATAGGATAGGATTTTGCAATTAAAGGAGGGATATCTATTCAGGCCAAATCTGCAACGAGGGATGTTAAGTTTTTATGAATGATTTGTAATAAGGAGCATCAAGGATTTTACGATGGATTTTGGATAGTAAGGGAGAAATTTGATGGAATGGTAGACCCCCAAAGCTCAATTCCGTATACCCAAATAGGTCTCATCATCAGAGTGTATAAGAATTTTTGTTGTCAATGGTAAGTCGAGAGCGTTTGGCAAGTAGGTTTAGCGATCCGAATCTGCCTACTGCATTTATAAATGTAATTATTAATGAATATGGTTAATATGTTTGTATAACTGAATTAATTAGGTGACGTCAGTTATCAGGTTACTTGTTAATTCTCTTAAGTATTACCACTTCTTCGGTTCAAATAAATGTTGGTCAAGATAAATTCACAGAAATATTTAATTTTGAATTTTTTCTCTGAAATTGTTATAAAATCAAGTATCACCTCAAACTCCTGAAAACCGACCCCTTTCATCTGATATCTTAGTATTTAAGATTTAGCATATCTGATGGTGAAGGTGTAATTAAGAAAAAGTTGTTTAGTGGTTCTGTCAGGATTGTCAATGGTAAGTCGAGAGCGTTTGGCAAGTAGGTTTAGCGATCCGAATCTGCCTACTGCATTTATAAATGTAATTATTAATGAATATGGTTAATATGTTTGTATAACTGAATTAATTAGGTGACGTCAGTTATCAGGTTACTTGTTAATTCTCTTAAGTATTACCACTTCTTCGGTTCAAATAAATGTTGGTCAAGATAAATTCACAGAAATATTTAATTTTGAATTTTTTCTCTGAAATTGTTATAAAATCAAGTATCACCTCAAACTCCTGAAAACCGACCCCTTTCATCTGATATCTTAGTATTTAAGATTTAGCATATCTGATGGTGAAGGTGTAATTAAGAAAAAGTTGTTTAGTGGTTCTGTCAGGATTGTCAATGGTAAGTCGAGAGCGTTTGGCAAGTAGGTTTAGCGATCCGAATCTGCCTACTGCATTTATAAATGTAATTATTAATGAATATGGTTAATATGTTTGTATAACTGAATTAATTAGGTGACGTCAGTTATCAGGTTACTTGTTAATTCTCTTAAGTATTACAACTTCCTCGGTTCAAATAAATGTTGGTAAAGATATATTCACAGAAATATTTAATTTTGAATTTTTTCTCTGAAATTGTTATAAAATCAAGTATCACCTCAAACTCCTGAAAACCGACCCCTTCCATCGGATATCTTAGTATTTAAGATTTAGCATATCTGAGGGTGAAGGTGTAATTAAGAAAAAGTTGTTTAGTGGTTCTGTCAGGAATAAATCAATAATTTAATTTTTGTTTTGTTAATTAGGGATGGCGCCATCCTGTCACGCTCTTGATCCGCTAATTATTAGATAAATTATTATTCTAAGGATTCTTGAGAAACATGAAATGGGAAAATATTTTCCAGATCTTATGACTGGTGAAGCAACATATTTTGAATGATATATGCTTCAATACTTTGTATGAGATAACATCGCATTTATCATTGGTAAGCCAGAGTTGCATGTGTAATAACATTCAAAATACATTTACAACCATTCTCACCCGGCGCATACAATGTATGACGTAGAGCCGAGGCTGAAGCTCTCTAAAGGAAACCAATAAAGTTGGCTAGAGGCGTGCCTCACATTGGCAAGTGCTCCAGCACAGGATGTTGGACCACCCGGCTGTCAGACAGTAGTAATCGACCAACAGTAATTACTAACAGCCCAAATTTATTGGCTAGTTGATTCGTGGATGAGTTGCCTCACGGAGATAGATGTTTCAATTTCCTAAACTTTTTTTTCTTCTTAGGAATGTCAGTTAAGCATTTGAAGGTTAGTTAATTTTCTGACTACATTTTAATCACTTTTTTTTATTATTCCTTAGCTCAACCTTAAAAGTTGAGTCTTGGTTGTCTCATTAACCGATATTAAGCTTTCACAGATTCAGATACACTCGACATTATTTTTAAGCTATTGACTAAAATCTGGTGCGGTACGCGCATTAAATAACGTTTAGGTACTATAAAAATTCGTATTCTCTTGGTGAAATAAATAATATTAATTTTATCCCTGCCAATAATAAATTTTGCCAAATTTATATTCATATGTGAATATCATACTCAAAACTACTCCCCCTACGAAGATAAGTGTCATAAACTACTTTATAGTAAGTTAAATTTCCTTTATTTTGAGTGTTGGCAGACATGTGTGGGGGGTCTTATTGGTCTAGAGATATATTTTTCAAAAATCCAACATTTTATACAAACAACTAGAAATTAACATTTTGTGATTTTATTTAGTTAAATATCATAAAAATTACTACTCTTACAAAGATAAACATTATTAACTATTATAGTAAATTTAACTAGCTTTAATTTGAGTGCAGAGAGACATCTGTACGTTCAATGATTTCTGAAATAAAGTTTTTCATAAATCGAACTTATTGTCCGAACAACTATAAATCAATTTATTTTAGCAAATATCATGAAAACTACTATTTCTATGAAGGTAAAGGACATAAACTACTTTTTACAATACATTAACCTAGCTTTAATTTCATTGATAATAGACATCTGTTCGTCACATGGTTCCTGAGATATAGATTTCTCAAAATAAATTAACTATCAGTATATTTCAGTGCATTTTTATCAAATGTTGTGCTATATCTCGAGAACTATTTCTATTGGACGTAAATAGCTCCATTGGAGCTAATATTTCAGCAAATTTACTCTTCTTTAAATAATGTTCTTTTAGATTTTCTAGTGTTGTTGGTAGTTTTTAAGATATAAAGCTCGGGATGAAGAATTAATGTTTTTTTAAGGTTTTAAAACCACCAACTAGGCCATAAATTTATTTATAAACCAAATTGGAGAACTGCGTCGCTAGAAAACAAAATGGGGCCACCTCCTATTAAGGATTATATTGAGAAGATAACGAAAACAAAACTCATCGAAGACTTGGATGAACACATCAACTCTCTCATTCCTTTGTCAGTTTTTCTAACGGGAGAGAAACCCACACGCATCTCTTATATTTTGATGAAACTTTTTTAGTTAACCTCAGATCTTTAAATATTAGAAACGTGTCAATATTTGGGTCCATAGCTCTACAGGAGCAACGGCAATTAAAATGGTATGTTTGTGTAAGGAAAAAAAAATTATATTTCTGGCTCTGATTAAGGGGAAAAAAATAATTTTAAACAAAAAAAATTCAAAAGCCATTAAAATATCAAAATAGTAAACTTGGTAATAATACAAAAACGCTTTCAAAAATCTTTTATTATTATTATTTTTTTTTTATTAGAGAGGGGAGGAAAGACGTTATTTTTCTCTAAAACATATTTTTAATTCCAAACTTCAACATTTACACATTTTCATTCCTGTTTTATATATATATACATATTATTATATGAAACTTGAAAAAAAAATATATATTCAGCCATTCCTTTGAATTTTTTTTCAATACAGTTTAACATTATTTCCTCCTTTTTCACATATAAAATGCATACGACTAACATTTTCTAAAATTCAGTCCCATAATGCAAAGTTTAAAAAAAAAAATCGTACACATTTTACAAAAATATATAAAAATCCTATATAATTACGTTTCCGGAAGCAGAAACCACAATCTAAAAAAAAAATACTATATACTAGTTTTATTCTTTACAGTTAACATTTTTCAACGGACGTATAATTAACATTTCAGAACAATTTTATTGCTAAGTAACGACAAATATAAACGTGAATCTTCATAAAATCCAATACATCCTTTCAGCCTGTTTTTTAATCTTTATTATCAGAGGTATATTATGAATAATGCGACATTAAAATCTTTAAATTCCTATGTTCTTTAGTTAAAAAGAAATACGAGACAATTTCCGGCGATTTACGACATATAATTTTGAAATATTACTTGTACACTACTAAAAAAAAAAAAAAAAATCGCAAGGCTCTCGCACGTTAGAAGTGAACCTTCTAAGATTTGACGATTTTATTATTTCAGGATTACAATGTGGAACTCGATTGAGTGATATTTCTCCTAATTAAATGAAATATCTTTTTCATTCACCAATTTCTATTAATTCATACTCTAAGAATATACTGGTCTATGAGTATATTACAAGTAATTCAAATAGTAAATTTTCTAAATAACGAGAGAATACTAATAAAAAATATTGTGATCCAATATGACTTTTCAGATTTATTTGAAACTACTGGTAAGTAATTCGTCATTTATATTTGCTATTTTTTTTATGTTGCCTTCGACTCTTTGTATATCAATGAATATATTCCTTTAATTTAAATTTGTCTATACATTAAGTAGAGGAACAAATAATAAATTGAAAACTTATTGTAATACTTAATTTTATCTAATGCATTGATAAATATCAAAAATACATTAATTATACATTACAATTTTTGACATTACTTTAAATTCTTGTTTTTCTCTTCTATTTATTAATGCATATATATTTTTGTAAAAGGTATGTATAATTATTATAATCCTAATATATATTTATAACCCAACATATGTTTTATCATTCGGTTTGCAACGTTCGACTATTGACACTATAAAAAACTATTATATTTTACATCTGTAAATTTTATGTTTACTCTTAACAGTTGCCATCTGGTAAGACAGAATTGTTAATTTATAGTTGAACTCTATTCTAATATAATTTTCAGGAATCATGTTTGTTTTTTTTTCGTTTTTTTTATTTATAAATAAATGCAAGCTTTAATGTTTATAGTTCTTTAGAAAAAAAAATACAATTAACGCTTATTTAAAAATAAAAATAAAATATTGAATACTAACTAAAGCATATGCAAAGTGAGGACCATAATTTTGTTTTTCTAAGGTCCCCTTTTGGAATACCCATTCGACGAACAAACCACATGGTTGGACTATCTCGCATTCTTTAAGAGGTCTTCGAATGTCCAATCATTCCCGAGGCCTTATCAGTCTATCGACAACACAATAAATAAAGACCATTACATCTAAATTACACGATGAGAGGAGAAGGTGTGACACATATGGTGGAGAATGTTACGACCGCACATGTCCCCCAGTCGCCGCAAGATTGCCCTGATACATAATAGAGCCTGATCCAAACCTCGGGCATATGTCACCGCTCCAATGTCCCATCTCCTCCTCCATTTATTTACAATTCTACAAAATAAAGCTGGGATAAGTCACAGCTTTAAAATTCTCAGCAAAAGCGACCTCCATCAAATGCCATACGATACCACGGCCGTTTTAGGTTTTCTTTCTAAAGTTTTTCTTTTCTTATTATTTTTTATGGGTTTCTTTATGTTTGAGTTATTCTGACTAGGCTCAGGACTGGTTTTATTGTACTATAAACCAAAATAGCGTTTCCTGGTATATTGGCGGATAGTGAATGACAGGCGGAATATAAATCCATCTCCATTGGGTCTTTCTTATGACTGTTCAAGCTTTCTAAATTTTTCCCTATTGTATACGAATTTCTTACTTTTCTCTTCTAAATTACCTCCGCGTTCTTAAATTGAGCTCGTTTTGTCACCTTTTGATGATAAGTATAAGAAAATAAATGGACTAGTTAAAATGTAAATCAATCTCTCTGTAGTCCCAACTCTCCTTGGCCTTTCAAGTGAATCATTTAACCATGTAATAAACTTTCTGCAGTTAATTAATTTATTAATGTTGTTTGAAATGAACAATTTTTTTACTATCGAGGAATACTAGTTATTTGGGAAAATACGACGTTGTTCTATTTCCCATAACAAGGGATTCCGGAAAAGAGTTGGTACGATAAATAAATAAAAATCCTCGACATTAATGACTTGATGTATTGTGTAAAGTGTTTACTCAATAGAGATTACTGGTCGCTTCCTTTTTCATACCGACACTTTTCACTTAATGTATCGTGCAAAACACATAATTTTGAATTATTATAAAATAAAAAACGTAAGAAAAAATGTAGGTGTAAACACTACAAGAGATCATAATGATTTCAAATAATTGAAAAATTGAAATAAGGAAGGAAAAAATGACACAAGAATATTAATAACGGAATAATGACGGGAAAAAAAGAGAAGTATCGTAAAATGGCTGAGATTAGACCAGGTGAGGTGAAAATAGGCCAACACAAAATTAAGTAAATTAGCGCTAACTGGTGGATTGTTATTAAAGCTATTAGTTTTCCCGTTCACCATTTACCCGCGGTAGACAGGAAAACGAGTAGCTGCAATAGGAAATGGACAGAATACAATGTATTATACCAAATTCAAACAGAATTATGAGAAGATGGTTAGGGGTGCAGTCATTGAAAACAAATAGGTAAAAAAATTTTTATTATTGCCAAAGTTTCGCCCTGAATTTCAGGCCTTCATCAGTGCTAAGAACAAAAAACATGATAACAACCATAATAATTAATTGGAAAGATAAATTAAATTTGTAAATATATTTGTTTAGTTGATTTACATATCTATATTATTTTCTTCTTCACGCTTAATTTTTATATAACTATAAAAACAAATCTCTACTACTATAACCCATGAAGGGTTAGGGGTGCAGTATTTTGTAAGGAAGTACTGTTATTAGACCAACGGTTGTGCAAGGAGGAGATTTCGTCAGAATCGCACTCGACCGACCATCAGATTTTTACCCAATTAAGTTTACCCACTGTATGAAGCTAGGTGGACCACGGAAGGCCCTCAAACCCACAGGACTGATTCACCACGTAAAGTGAACTGAAAATTATTATCTGCCACAATCAGATTCGAACCCGGGGGGGGGATTTGTAGCACATTGCCTTACTAATTAATTACCCATTCCCACATATTATGTAATAATATGATACGTGACTATGTAACACTAACATGTCTTTAACCTCGTATCAATCTTATCACCTCTTCAAGTTCCTAACATTCCGTTATCTTATACATTACTCAACGTAGAGCATATGGAGACAAAGGAAGGAGAACGTGTGAGAGAAATTCTAAGAATTCTTTCTCCTGCTGTCAATTGTTAAGATGCTGTCCTACTATGCTCTATTCAATTTAAATTTTTTTTTTTACTTTCGTGTTATCTTTTATTAAACTTTATAACAGTGTAGTAAACAAGGAGTTCAAGACTGGATTGAAATCCCCCTTTTGGTAGAGTGTTTTGGGAATTTGGAAATGAAACTTGGTAGATCTAAGATATGGTGTGAGAAGTTTTTTTTGGTAGTGAACACACCTTTGGCTACCTTTTACATTTCTTTTCCATCGCATTTAATAGTGGACAACTTCAAATGGAATTTTCAATAAAGGATTCTCATAGAAAATCTAATTTTAAAAATATTACGTATAAGACTATAATATTGTACACAGAAAGTTGTAAAAAAAAAAAAAATTATATAAAAAGTAGTAAACTTATAGTATATTTATACTTTTTTTGGTTTACTAAGATTTCCTTTTTTATTTCATCTTTTTTGCAACTTGTGATTACACTTATAGTCTTATCACATCTTATAATGTTTGAGTCTTGTTCTCATTTAGCCTTGATGAAGCCCTGTAAAGTGGGGCGAAACGTCGGTAAATAATAAATATTTTTGTATCTATCTAGACCATCTTTCCAGATCTTAAATGTCATACATATTGTTAGTTGCAAAGAAATTTATTTTTTAGTTCGATGAAATAGACTACATCGCATATATTTCCGTTATATTCTATAAGTATTATAAATACATTTCTGATTACTTTTTTGTCCATCTGAATATCTTTGTCGGTCCGGATTCCAAGGATCTGAGAAAACAGATGGAAGATGTAATCCTAGAGGTCGTAAGTCGCCTATTGAGGAGGCAGGTCATCGGGAAGGGGGTTCCGGATTTAAGAGAAGGTCTTGAATTTCAGACAGCCGCCGTGAGGGGATCTTTTTTCTCCTCCATCGGCCGACTGACCGACCATCTGCTCTCGGCCCCCGGCAATAAATACTTGCCGCTCTCATTTTCCTAGTTCCGAGAACGGTGAGCCTTCTCCCCGCATCGGCACGGCAAAGGAACAGAAGTGAACATCACCTGGGTACCGAACAATCGGCTGAAAAACATGACAGGAATACCATATACAATAATAGGGCATTATGGAGGATAGGATTCTTGGAAATGTATTGAAATTTTATCCAGCTATTCAAATTTATAAATAAATAAAAAATTTGTAGTAACACTTGTTCCATTTTAAAAGTAAGGGAATTCATACGGTATCTTTCATAGAATAACCAGAAACAAAACGAAACTAAATGAAAATTAAATTAAATTATTATGGGTACATGTAATAAATGTTTGAATGCATGTGTGGTAAGGCAGAGATGAAATGGCCAAGTTCTGGAACAATTTCTTGTTCGCTTAAACCCTTCAGATCTTGTTTATCTGCACAAATCTATTTTAATTTGTTTCGTTCACAAATTTTCTTATTTTAATT
>NW_027113124.1:814192-818649 GCF_000696795.3 Halyomorpha halys | reverse complement strand
ATTTAAAATAGATTAAATTTACTAAAATATACAGAATACAATTAAGGATTAATAAATTGGAACACTATTTACAATTGCTTTATAACTATGTTTTCTACATATTTGTATTCTATATATTACTAGGACTAGCTCTAGATATAATAATACAATATATAAATAACATTGATGAACATATTAAAAAATAAAATATGGCGTCTGAAGAATCTGAGGTGCCCCAAAATCTTGTTTTATTTAATTAAAAATTTCACCAAACCCTTAACCTCGAAATGTGTCATATTTTAACTTAGTTGTCAAACACCTCTGTAATAATTTCTACAGAAGAGACGTATTTTTAAATGTATGGAAAAAACCTACTATATGCATACATTGGAGCATTAGTATTGGATACATGTAATTACTAGTTAATATATGGATTGTTATTAACATAATAAAATAAGGAACATAAAAAACAAAACAAGAAAAGGTAAAAGAAAGAAAAAAGAAATGTAATAATAAATAAAATAGAACTGAGTACAAGGAATAAAATAACAAATGCTTCTTTAAATACGTAAAAGATGCTTTTATATGCGCCTATCAAACTGTTGTAAAGAATTGGCTATATTTACTCAATCAGAATTATCTATATACTCATCATACACTATAGAACATTATTCTATCTTAGAAGTTCATATAAAATATGTTCTGTTTTAATTAATAATAATAAATAACAAAAATATAAAATAATAATAATAAGAGAAAGGATAAACATATAGAACAAAAATGAGTATAATAACCAAAATATTGGAAGGTTATTATTTTGTTGGTGAATTCTTTAAACTTCTTGTATTTGTTATAGAATTTTTGTTTGTTTTATTTGTTCAATATATATTAATATAAATAAGACAATGAAGAACGAGTTTTGATATGAATGAAGTTAAGGATGTTGAGATCTTATGGAGAGAGTATTGCATTGAGCTTGAAGCGATTCGCTATAGCGCCTTCATGCCATTTGCAGAAAATTGAAATGCCATTAACTGAAAGGCTTGACGGCGGAGATTCGTTAATCCGACCAAAGACGTACAAGGTCTGCAAATACCTCTGTTAATAATAGAATCATGGAAGTAAACCTGCTATATAAATATGTTTTTAGAAGGCTTAATGATTGAAATCCCAAAACATTTTCGTCGCCCCACAATTCAACACGACAAAGAAGCAAAATCAGAGCTAGGTGGTGGACGGTAATCAAACATTCATTCCTCTGACACACGTGCGTGAAAAATGGATAATATTTAGCTGGGATCATGGCACCACATTATCAAATGGTGGAGCCTATTTCCAACACAGCGGTACCCGACTGTACTACATGTGCCGTACAAACAATTAGGACCAATTGAACAAGTTATTTTCAATTTAAATACACTTCTTGTCCTCGCAGTCACAGTGTATAATTGGTTCCTGTCAGTAATTGTATCCCAGGATTTATTTGAGGAATGATTTTTATGTAAATACGAATATAATTTTTTCAAGGCAGTATTGGTTATGAATAAATGAGCTTAAGTTTTGAAAACATTCAGCTTTAGTTCCTTACTTTGTCACAAATAAATTCATCCATTATTGCCTTAATATTGCATATGTCACCAATTTAGACCGAAATACATATCAATCCTTACATTATAAACTCCCTAACCACCAAAAACCTATAGGTTCTAACCTTGCTTCTTCTTCCATTCCTGACAATCCTCCGACGCACCTGAAAAGAAGATGACCTCGAGACCTTCTAGTGTAGAAATATTATTAGAGTACTATCAATGGGTAGTTTCTCTACATGCTTGTATCATTCCATTTTGATCTTACATCAAATTTACTAGATGTATTTTTATGTAAATACAGTTGTAAATAGCAATAAACAAATAAAAAAAAACAACTAAGAATCAAAATGGCATTAAGATGAATTGTGGTGAAGCTATTCACTGGGAGCACTCTAATGACTATTCTATTGTAGGAAATATTTGGGATGGTCTTTTTTTCAAACCCATCAGTGTGAGAAGTAAGGTAACGAACTAATGGATTCGTGTTGGTATGGAGTCATCTATTTAGGACGAAGTCAGCAAATTATAGAATATTGTTTTGTTGGTGACGTAATAAAATACTAATGTTTTTAATAATAAATGTATTTTATTTCATTGGATTCGGGAGGAATTCGATGGCTTGATGAAGCGCACATGCTTGATTTCAAACATGTTTTGATGACCTCCTTCCTGGTCATTTCTGACACATCAGGGGGGGGTGGAGGATTAACTTATTTACAGGCTCCTACCCCACTCTATTCTATGTCGGGGGGTCAAGTTTTCATTTCGTGGAACCACCACCGAAATAAAAGTCAGCCTCGATCGATCGAACTGGCGCCGCTGTAGGTCTGAGGTTACAATGCACATCAACTCCCTCAGCTACAATCCTACATTCAAAACAGTCCTGATTTTGGTCAAAGAACAATCTTTTTGATAGGAGCCGATCAAATCAAGTTTTTTTTTACCCTATGCAGTAAAAAATCTTAAGAACCTTCCAAAAACAAAATTTCAAGTTTCAAACAGTTAAATAGTGTAATTTATATGAAAATAACAATTTGTTTGATTATTTTGTGAAAGATTTTTAAAAGTCATTTCCGATATGTTAAAACATGACATAAATCATAAATTTGTAAATCTAATAATGGATGGCAATTAATTATCATTTAATCCACACTTGCGTTTCCAAATTTGTCGTTTGCGAATAATAATCCGTAAAGGACCTACTCACTAAATGTTTGTAGAACCTTATTAAAGTATACTATAGGACAGGAAGCCGAAGTATTTCAATAGTATAAGAATATATGAAAGTTCAATAGTTATATTTCTACATCTTAGAGCGTTTCACGGTGCTGCCTACGAATGCTCTAGAGCTGTTTCGGTGATCAGTGAAATGAGACGATCAAAAAGACCTTTGGAAAAGACTTGTCCTAACTGAAGGTGTTGTCACTGAGCCATAGGTCATAGTCTGTATAGGAAGAGGGGTTGGCACGGTGTCGGTCCTCTGTGGTGAATCAGACGGTTAACTTTAGGAACCATGAGTGTTTGAACCCCCCGCTCGTCCCTCTGACCATTCCCTTCCTCCCAATGAGGTCGTCGACTCCTGTCTTTGCTTGTCACCTTTCTTTGCCAGTTAGTCAATTATCTCTTTATTATCTCTCAATTTAACAAAAACTGAAAAACCTTCACCTTCTTCCCGAACATCTATCTCAAATTTTCAAATGAACCACAACACGTAGGAATATTTTTCACTATCAATAGTGACCTACCAAAAGTGGGCTAATTAATATTATTTTATAAATTATAATGCATGTATACAATGGAAATTATGCACCTACTTGTACCTGATATTGATATTGTACCTTATGGTCATTGATAGTCAATTGCTATTAAAATAAATACGTACCTTCTCCTATTCTACTTTACTACCATGCTCCGAGGTAGTTAATGCACTAATATAACTCATGAATAGACTGCAGTTATGTTTTGTTATTACTGAAATACCTACCTACTCGGCTGTTATTACATAGGGAGTTCAATACATTTTTGGCAAAAATATATAAATAACTATATGAAAAAGTATAAATACAAATCAAAACACATCCGAAGTGAAACCAAAATCGTAAACTGTTTTAAAGAAAGCCAATTCATTGAGCCTACTACTCATAGAATCAACGTGATTTGAGTGAATGGATTTCATTATTGAGTAAGTGAACGTGTTCAAAAATCCTTATCCATGGATGGAGTGACCGACCGTTTGTTATTCGAATCTGGCAAGTGATCTTGTCATTCCGTTTGAAATAGATGTGTATTTAAAGCAACACCTTTTTTTCGGGTAGTGGAGCAGGCTAAAAAGGAATGTTCCAATGTTTTGGTTTGGTGGGAAGGGATATAGAAGTCAGAATGACGAGTTCTTGTTTCCTGGGAGTGGTCAAAGGATTTGAATTAGAGGAGCCAGAGGATGTAGGAAGGGTGCTGGGAACTGATGGTTCGGTACAGGAAACATCCGAGAAAATATTGCCTAAGGTTTTAACCTTTAGGGTTAACTCACTGTAGAGGACGCCTTTTGACAAATTTTAAAAAGGAATTCATAATTTGCTTCAATCTTCCTTCGTGTAAAATCGAGAGGCCTCTGTATGCCACACAACTTAGTTAACGGGAGGAAAATGGATTAGTTATATATAGATGATGTGAGGTTTCTAGTATTGTATTTAGAAATACTTATGTTTTTGACAGGGGAGTTGAAAGTGATAGGTGATCATTAAAAGAATGTTAAGAAAATGTTTTAATTTTCTAAACAGCTTGGAGTGTCGTATCCTGCAAGTGTATGGATTACTGGTAAGATACAGCTCACATACCTTCCAAGGTTCTCAGGAGCAGGCTGCCATGCCAAGAAGAGCTTTTTCTACTAAC
>NW_027113124.1:811407-812419 GCF_000696795.3 Halyomorpha halys | reverse complement strand
ATCATAGTAACGATTAATACAATATCAATGCCCTTAGTTCGTTAGTCTCTTAGTTGTAAAGTTGAATTTGATTTACAACTTCCATTCCATAAGGTATATAAATTTTCTGCGAATGAGATGAGAGAACTTTCACTACCTATTTTCTGCAATCTTGCTTACTTTCTATTTCAGAAGCTGATACTGACTCACCATTGGAGATGATCCGAAGTCTTCCGCTTCCATCATTATGCTGGAATAAGTTACGTGCATACAAATCATACCTGAAATGATTTGTAGGGCTTCGTCCTCGCCTCTGTTCGTTGTCGAAGCTCACTAATGTTCATGTTCTTCGTCGACACTGCCCCCTTTCGCTCACATGTGTATTCCTTGATAGGAAAGTAACGTGCAGTATTTTTTAAGTATAAAGCAGCACACATCGTACCATGCTCGTTTTGATTGATTACTAATAGACCTCTTAAAAGTATCGAAATATGTGTCTGCTCCAATGCCGTATCGTGCCAACTGCATTGATTTATCATGAAGGTCCGTAAAGAAATAAAATTTCTTTTCAAGACATTATCAGTGCTTTTTGGTAGCTGAAGCTTGTCCTGAAAGTATCGGCTCATACAACATAGAAATTCATATGGTACAGAATACATTGGTTTATTTACTTATATACCAGTCTATTACGTTTCTTTTATAGTAACGATTTATTTTCAATGAATTATTTGTTGTTTATTATTTTTTGTAACACTGTGAATTAATGAAAGACGTCGAATCAGGGTTTTATATCAATAGTATAAAGCCTAGAAAGTGATATTTCATTGCTCATTTACTTATCTACAAGTTTATCAAGTTTCTGTAATAATAAAAAGATCGTTTTTACAGAAATGTAGTGTGGTGTATGGACTACACAACTTACAATTGTGTTTGTAAATTTCAAACAATAAATTTTTGACATACTGGAAGATATTGATTGATCGTGTGTATAGATGAATGGAATATGGTCCGGGTGCGGTAAAAAAAACAACTC
>NW_027113124.1:808702-810172 GCF_000696795.3 Halyomorpha halys | reverse complement strand
TATTTTCTTTAATATTTCTTCTCTTATCTATCTGTTACTATTACCCTTTTCATTTACTATTTACAACCTTTAATTTTTCTTATTATATCTTACTTTTTTACATTTTATACCCCTGTTATTTTACACTTATGTTTTTTTCTCTTTTTGTAACTATGTGTTTGTATCTTTTTTAGCCCTGATGAAGCCCTGCAACGTGGGGTGAAACGTTGGCTCTATAAAATAGTATAATTATCTACTATTTGAGTTTTTTTTTTACCGCACTCGGACCATATTCTAATACATTTTTGATTTTCTGTTACAATAAAAATTCATATTTTACGGTTTTACATTTTTTTCCTGCTAAAAATAACATTTTAATCAAATATAACAAAGCTATATTTATACCTGTAAATTTAACAAAATATAATTGGAACCGAGAAAGATCGGGTACGCTCTGTCTCTTTTTGTCCAGTTTTTAACCTTCTGTCTTTATTTCTTCATTTTTCATATTTATTAAAATATCAAATCTTTTCATGTTTGATATTTATACATTTTTTATTACTGTTATAAATGCAAAGTAATTGATTATTTTCAACAAATAAAATTAAAGGTACACTAGAAGAATTTTTGAAAATTCGGCATTTAAGCCCTGTTAAACTATTATACAAAAGATCATTTAGATATAAATATTTATACTGATCTTAATCAAAATCGTTAGAGCCGTTTTCGTAAAGTCGATTATGTAAAGGGGTTCTTCCGATAAGTCGATTTTATTAATAAAGGTTTTGTACAGTTTTTCATTTTTGAGGTAGGCTGTTTACGCATGAACGCACGGACGCACGCATGGACACACACCTCTACAGGCCTGGAGGACCTCAGAAGAACCACCTAATTCCTTCTTTTAATCCCTGATCTGGCCACCTAAGAGAAGAACGCCGAAGAAGAAGAATATTATTAACAAAAATAGAACATGGAATATTGAGTGAGGCGGCCCGCTGAATTATTTTATCCCCAATCCCTGTTCTCTTTTTTTGCATTTAACTTTCCTGTAAATATGATTGAGAAAAGAGTTTTATATTTGTTTTATTTCTTTTTTTTTCTATAATTTTATAAATATTTCATTTGTTCAACACTCTTATGTTAATTCGTTAAGGTGCAATTAAAAAGATATGTGTATACTTTTATGAAAAACCGATCATTTATTTTTATATTCATGCAAAACACTCTGCATTATAAAACAAATATTTGATATTTACATGTATATCTGTGGTATTTATAAATAATGGACCTGATACATGAAACATTGAAGTATTATTGCATTGTTCTTCAGAGTTACATAGACTAATGTGTCAAAGCATACAAAAATTAAAATTTGCCAAAAAACTATTTTTTTTGTTTATATATATACCAGGGCATTCAAAAAGTCCTGTCGTTTTTCGTTTGTTCGTTGTTTATTTTGATTCTAGAGTGTTTGCTAATTAATTCCGTTCA
>NW_027113124.1:800866-808576 GCF_000696795.3 Halyomorpha halys | reverse complement strand
AAAAAAATTTAAACCTTGATAGCAATAATATAATAACTTAAATATCATTTTAAAATATACATACACAAATATTTTATAATAAACAAAAACCATCATGACTTCTATTTGGCATTTAATCGGAAAGCCTAAAAGACTTTAACTTCATTGCGTTAAAGTCTTTTAGAGTTTGAAATAGCTTCTCGCCTTTCAACATCAAACGTTTTGGCCTACTTGGTCATCCTCAAGGACAATCAATTAAATAACAGCTTTTATTATACATTCATTTTTAATAAATAAACACCATTATTACTAATAAATTAGCATATCTTAAATATAAATATTCACCTCAAATCCAATAATTTAAAAACTTTTTGCAGGCTGTTCTGCCCAGGTTATCAATTTTAGTCAAATATCCCTATGACACAATAAAATATGAGGGAATTATATCAATTTATTAATAAGCTTGCCTTAGCTTATGTCTAATCACCTATTTTGTCACTTTTACATAAAATTTTAAAACTTTAAATTAGAGATTCATGTTATACTATTATCACTCAATATTTTTAACCTTCCGTAAACGCAGGTTAGGCATATAATTGATTTACTTCAAACTGCATTTTGGTCTAAATTTTTATTTTTCTATTACTAAAATCCGTATCAACGTTAATTGTAACATAAAATTAACCCATATTTTTCATAAATTAATTATTCTTAAAATCTCTGCATACTTTTTTGTGTCTGTTTTAAAATTCTCAGTATAATTGATGTTTAGATAGACTCAAGTATTTTTCTATTATTTTCGTATTATTTTCCTTATGTAAAATTACAGTATTGTCAAAGTCGAATTTGTGTTGGGTTTTAAAAGCTTGCTGTTTTATTGGGATCCTTTTCCTTGTGTTTTATACCATTGTTGCTGAGTTGTGATACATTCTACCACCCAACAATTGTTTAGTTCCACTTACATACATAGCTGGACTATTTAAACAAGACAGTTTATATATCAATCATGATTGGTTTGCTGTATCTATTTTCCCCTTCAATTTACTATAATAATTTTGAATTTTATTTTATATATAATATTTTCCCTTTCTTGAAACTGTTTATTATTGTTTAAATTAAATAAATATTATCCAATTTAAGTCTTAAAACCAAGTAAGGTTACAAACATTGTAATGATAAAGTATAATTGTGTAAATTGATGTGAAATTTGAAAATATGGTAATTTTAACTGAAATGATTGGCCTGGGCAGAATAGCCTGCAAAAAGTTTTTAAAATTGATATGGTTGTAATATTTATATTTAAGATTGTCCTTGAGGATGGGCGAATTTTCCGAAACGCTAGACATAAAGAAATAAAAATAGTTTTGAGACTTAAAATTTATTTTATTTAAACTTTAATTTTATTGTTGGGTCTGATATTAAATTACTATTCATGCCATCCATTTCATATGAAATATATTGTAATTAATAATTAAATAAATAAGGCAATAAGAATAACAGATAAGAAAGTGATGATAGTGTTAAGTTAATCTGTAATTAAAATGTTTTAAATTTAAAGTAAAAGTGACAAAATAGGTAATTTGACATAAGCTAAGGCAAGCTTATTAATAAATTAATATGATTCCCTATTGTTTTATTGTTTCATTGGGTTTGAGTAAAATTAATAACCTGGGCAGAATAGCATGTATAAGGTTTAAATTATTGGATGTGAAATAGGTGGAAATGTATATTTAAGATATGTTAATTAATTAGTAATAATGGTGTTTGTTTGTTAAAATTGTTAAAAATGAATGTATAATAAAAGCTGTTATTTAATTGATTGTCCTTGAGGATGACCAATTAGTCCGAAACGTTGGATTCTTAAAGAAATAGTAAAGAGTGTTTTGAGACTTAACTTGGATACTAATTAATTTATTCAAACAATAAAAACCAGTATCAATAAATTTTGAGATTGGAGTGAAATTAACTACCTTGGCCAAATAGCCAGCAAAAAGTTATTATATTATAGGATGTGAGGTGAAAATTTATATTTAAAGTAAGCTAATTTATTAGTAATTATGGTGTTAAAAATTATTATAAAAATTTATGCAAAATAAAAGCTGTTATTTAATAGATTTTCCTAGAGGAATAGGATTACAGGTTGGCTGAAACGTTCAACGTTTAAAGATATAATAAAGTGTTTTGTGACTTAACTGGGATACAAATTAATTTATTTTAAAAATATAAATTATGTTTTTAAAACAATTTTTGTAATAAAGCTATGTTTTGTTAACTTTTTTAAATAAAAAATATTATGCTTCTCCATATTTTTGAATTCATCTTTCAGATTGCTTAAATTGATTTTTTTCCTCGATTTTTATGATTTTTTTTTAAACGAAGAAAACGGGACGGCTTCGATTCCGGTCCGGTTTCATCTGCCAATACCCGTAAAATTTCGTAAATATAGTAGGCTTTTTAGTCTACGCTAATCGCACCGGTAAAATAAAAAGACGAATCCTCTTGCCGGAGTCCCGTATCATTAAACAGTTGAGGTGTTTTTAAAATAAAAAATAATAGGAACTCGGCAAATATAAAAAGCAGAAAGGGGATATCCACCGTGGACTGGAGAGAGAAGATGGTCTAAGGAATCCCTTTGATGTGCCGCCATGAGGTTCGTGAGCACAGAGTGATTAGCTCGTGGGTGGGACAGCTACCGCCAGGGCTCATTGTTTCCGATCTCCTCAATAGCACCACTCCTACCACAATGGATATCTTCTTTAACGCGTCATCCAAAAAAACAAAAAATAAAATAAAACGGAATTCTCCCCACTTCTTGTTCATTTCCTCTGCATTAGATTCACTCATCGCTGCGGTTATCGAAGAAGATTGGATCCGTTTACACCAATAAACGGAAGAACAGGCAATGAGACTCTAAAACCGTTTTCAAAAAGATGAAACCGTCCAATATTGGTCCCTCGTCTGTTAATAGTCTCAGTGCGAACGTAGAAACAATACTCAGCTAGAAGTCCGATAGGAAACAATATTAGATCAACATGCAACTCAAAGAGCCTGGGAGAAAAAATCAAGTTATTTCACCTCAATGAAGATTAGTTTTATGAAAACCATGTATAGTTACTAGCCAAAATTGAGGCTGGCGACCATAGTTCTGAGGAATAAAAAATTGTGGCTGTTTGAAAAAGTTACAGAAAATTTATTTTTCATTCCATGATTCTTTTTATTTATTGATATTGACAACTAGTTCAGGTGGTTAAGGTGCAGGTCTTTGCCACCTGGGAACTTTATTGGCGCCGGTTCGAAACCAGCCTGAGGCTTTGACTTTTTTCATTGAGTGGCGGTCCCACAAAATGAAAAACTTGACCCTACTCCATAATTAAAATAGGTTGGTCACCTGTAGATACACCCCCCCCCCCGTATGTCAGAAATGACTAGAAAGGGGGGCCTATAATATATATGTATATATATTTACAACGGTAGTGGGCCGTTTATAGCTCAGAGAGTAGTTCTTTACACAACCTGAGAACTGTAGTAGCGCTGGTTAGAATCTGGCTTGGAGGGTCGATTTTATTTCTGTGGTGGCCCCACGAAATGAAAACTTGACCCCCACCACGATGTTCGAATAGTATGGTACTTTGTATATAACCCCTCCCCCCCTCCTTCCACCATATTTCAGAAATGACCAGGAAGGGGGTCATAAAAAAAAAAAAAATAAATAAAATAACTGTATTTACATAAAAATATATCTAGTAAATGTGATGTTAGATTACGATGGTTTGATACAGTCATGTAGAGAAAGTACCCTATTGGTAGCACTCCATAACATTTTCTACATTAGAAGGTCTCGAGGCCATCTTCTTTTCAGGCTCCTCGGAGGGTTGTCAGGAATAGAAAAGGGTCAAAGTCACATAGATATTAAATTAGTGGGTTTGGGTGATTATGTAGTTTGTAATGGAAGGATTGATATCTGGTTCGGGCTAGATCGGTTACATAAGGAACATTAAGGTCTTTGTATATGATTTTATTTGAGATAAAGTAAGGAGCATTGAGGATTTCGGAATGTAAGGATTGGATACGAGAGGATTTCGAAGGTTTAGTGGATCCCTAAAGCTCAATTACAAATGTTCTAGGTCTTATTGTCATCTATAGTCTTTTGTAATGGAATGGAAGTTTAGAACGTTTGTCGAGTAAGCGTTGGAAGTTTCATATCTTTAAAACTACCTTCAGCAGTAATAAACCAAATAGAACATCATTTAAAGTTGTGTAAATCCGCTTGAAAAAAAAACAGAAATAGATCTGTTAACGCTCAACAGTTTCCGTGTTGAAAAATTGTATTTTCAGAAAGCAACATATTTTTTTGCAAATTGCATAAAATCAAAATTAATGATGAGGTGATGGTTGACCGGGGATTATATATATGAGGAGAAGATGATTGAGGAGTGGTCAGTGAATATTACATATAAAAAAAAATATTAATTGAGATAGTTCCTACTATTCCAGCCTTGAGTTTACCGAGTCGCTTCACATTCATATTGGTTAGATAGGAAGGTTGTATTGATTTGTTTATGAAATAAGAAATTTCTGAGACCCAAAAACCCTTGTTTGATAATCTGAAGCAAAATCCTCCGGCAGGTTTTCAAGATCCATTCTGCAGACAGAACAGAAATTCTAAAAACGCTCAAATTACAGGGTAATAAATTTATCAGATTCGATCTCGTCAATTAAACGTTTCTCAAATTGTTCAATGCTGATATAATTGAGGAGACTTCAAATTGGAATAAGCTAAGAATTAATTTTAATCGAAATATTTTCGTTGCCTGCTATAATATTCTTCCAATGACACTTCTTTAATTTCTCTTCATGATTTACGGAGTCTGAAAGGAAATACATTTTTGGACATTTCGAACTGCTTTGACAGTCTTAAACAGTTCTTTCTATTTGAAAATGTAATAGGCCCCCTGGTCGTTGGTGAGATTGGAAAAAAATTTTTTTTTTGTTTTAATAATTTATTTATTGTTATTTACAACTGTATACATATATACATACATCAAGTAAATTTGCTGTAAGTTCTATAATGACAAGAGAGAATCTACCCATTGATAAAACTCCAAAAACATTTCTAGAAGAGAAGATCTCGAAGCCATCTTCTTTTCAGACGCCTAGGAGGATTATTAGGTAATGAAGGAGAAGTATGGTTAGAAACGAGTTGGTTTGGGTGGTTGGGAAATTTATCATGGAAGGATTGGTATCTGCTTCTGGCCAAATCGGCAACATATGAGACATTGAGGTCCTGTTGAACGACATGATTTGTGACAAAGTAACGAGCATTAAGGATTTTACAAAGGATTCTGGACTGTAAGGAATGGATTCGGGAGGAATTCGATGGTTTATCCCCATAGCTCTACTCCGTATATCCAGATAGGCCTTATAATAGTCATGTAGATCAGTCTTGTGTAAAGAAAAAAATTAAATGTCTTTAATATAAGACCAAAAACTTGAATTGACTAATAAATAATAATAATAAATATAATAATAACAAATAAATAAAATTTAAATTGACTAATAAAAGACCGAGAAGTTGAACTTTTTCACTCAGTACACAATTAAAGCTATCTACTTCCTAAAATATTTTAAAGTAGTATAAATTTGAGCCCTTTAAGAGCCGTATACGTTGAATAGTTCCCGAGATAAAACCTTTTTCCAACTAACCAAAAATTAATATTTCCATGATTGATTCAAGAAAACATAATCAAAATAGAAATTACATTATTTCTTCAACTGAGTATAAAAAAGGTAATTAATTTTTACCGTGCAATAAATAGGTTTGAAGATATTTAAAAGTCTTTATCAGTGTAAAATAGACAAAAATTTTAGTCTTTTAAGTGTTTCTAGGCCACCACTAATTAAAATTATAAACAGTAGTAAAGCCAATATACCAATGTAATTTCATTCTACTATCTGAAAATTTGTAAACGCTCGCCAGATAAAAATCTCACTATATGAACCATGTAATTATTCTTAGGGGACATATATCCCAGAATAAAGTTATTTTTTCATTTCATTTCATTTTTTTTACATTTTTCGAAAACGAAAACGTGATTTCTTTCAGCATAAATATTCCTGAAGATTTATACCATACAAGAGTATTTTGATTTATACGAAATCAAGATGGCAACTAAAAACTCGCATTTGCGCACTTAAAATTTTCTAAGCTTTTAGGTATCAATGTCAAAAAGATACTAACACGAACCCAAAAAAATTCAAACCTTCTTCTTGAGAATTAGTCCCACTTTTATCACTTTTGTCCTTACATTTTTTTGTAATAATGCTTTAATTTTAATATGTACTAAATCCCTTACATGATTACAGATAATAAAATCAATTATTACGTTTTTATTGTGTTTCTTCATATTTTGTTTATTCATATTTATGTGATGCGAATGGAACTTCTATTTGAGTGCTAATACACATCTATAGATCTAACATTTAACAATTTCTCAGCTTTACTGCTATCTTCAGTTCTAAAACTAGACTGGTGTAACAACTGAAAAAATAATATTCATTTTAAAGACTTTGAGATTTCGAATGATCCATAGCAATTAAATACAATAGAATGGGGCACTGAAAATTATACACGGATGTGGGACATGGCAATTCCGAGAGCGAGATTGAGAGAAGTGGAAAATCCTCCGTGAAATAACTGAAGCAGCCTGGGTCATGCAACTCACGCCATGGAGCAGATAAAAAGGATATCTGATGAATGTGACTGCTGCAACAATAAAGCATTGCTTCTATAGAGCTGTCACGGTTATGATGAGCATAGCATGTGTTACTTTGATTCATTATAGAACATGCATGCAACAATGAATAACACATTAAAATGTCACAATATTCCAAATAACCTGTATTTGTGGAACCGGTGATTCAAGAACAACTGCCCGTTGTTCCTGTGACTGCAGAAATAGATACTTGTTAATTATTGTACCACATTTTATTAATCACACCAATGAAATTATTTAAAATAAAATAATAAAAATACGTGTGTTTATGTAAAGAATTTATTTATTTCTTCCAAAAATCTTATATATCTCTTAAAATTTGGAGAAACATACTCTTTAGTGTGCCACATGAATTCTGATAATAAAAGTTGCTCGGAAATTCTTGTTTGTTGCTCTTCTTTTATGTCCCCAATTAGCTGATACCCATAATCTTATACTTACATATCGTATATCTATTATATATAGTACCCCAAATATTATACTTGTTAATTGCTCACACCACGAATAAATAAAGTGTACTGCACTTTCTAAACTTACTTTGGAATCAGCAAACCATGTTTTAGTCCTTATCCCGATGCTTTTCATTGAAACAAAAATCTTCGTTTTTAGCATCTCCAATATATTTTCTTGCTAAAGTAAAGATTTATTTAATGGTCGTTTGAATATAACTTCATTCTTGCTATAAGTTCTTTATCCTGATGGAAGGAAATTTGCCGTTTTCTAATCATTAACCACGCGAAAAATTATTTTTAACGTGTGCATTATGAGATTATTTATTTAAAATGAATATCCATAGTTGTCAATAACAAAACAATGATATTTTTTTATTATTAGATAAATTATTATTCTAATGTGGCGATACTATATTTAACAAGTACCTAGAAATAGATATTTTTAAACTTAAATTTCGATATGACTACAACATTTACTAGACAAACGGTCCAAACTTTCAATTCAT
>NW_027113124.1:797866-799916 GCF_000696795.3 Halyomorpha halys | reverse complement strand
TTTTGAAACCCGTAGGCTCCTGGGTACTTCCTTAATATTCCCCCACTTTGGTTATTGCTGTGTGGTTTACGGGGGTGTCTCTGGGGATCTCGAAGCAAAATTAAAACGGTTAATTAATTGCTTTGTACGATTCATCTTTGGGGTCCCCAGGGACGCCTGTTTCACCCGATTTTATGAAGAATTGACGTGGCTTTACCCCTCCTTCCATCGTAAATATTTTCTTGCTTCCTTCCTCTACCAAGTTATCCAATCCCGCGGTCTATCGTACATCTCTGATATCCTTCAATTTAAATCCTCAGTACAGTCCCGAAATCACGGCCTTCAGACATATATGTAACTGTCAATCGAACCGCAGCCATTGGTAGATCTTTCCTCATCCGTTCCTCATCCCTATGGAATTCTATTCACTGCTTCATTCATAGTCATAATACCCATCCCATCTTCAAATCCCGTATCTTCGTCCACCTTCTGTCCACCCAATTCCGGAAGAATAACAATTGAATGTTTTAAACAAAGTTTATATATTTTCTGTTCTTAATGTTTCAGAATTTAGTTTATTCTTGTAAATATGTATATTAGCAGAAATTACACCTTTCCATTTATTATTTTTAGTTTAATTACATTTGATTTTTATCATTTTTGTTTTCTATTATTTATTATCAGAAGTGTTTGTCATCCTATGTTTTATGATATGACATATGGTTTTACTTTAATTGTTCTATTCTTATTTTATATATTCTGTTAATTATTGTTATTCATTTTAATCCCTTCAAATTCATTATTTTATTATGTTTTATAATTTCATTCTTGTATTGTATTCCACTCTAAGGCTGTAAAGCCTAATTCTGACGCCTGTATGTTATTCCAAAGGGATCAATCCCAGTATAAATAAAGAATATTATTATTATTATTATTACATATATTACTCCCCAACGATCTAATTGAGTGTCTCCCTCACTTTCCTCCGTGTGATACCTCTAGTGCTACAACCTCGATCTTACGAGAAGCCAGCTGGAGGCTCAGGACGAAGGACCAATAATATTAACGGCCTTGTTTATATTAGTTAACTCTTCCTCATGTCAGCCATCTTCTTCAGGACTTCACCACAAACAATGATTGCCAGTTCGTCAGCTAATCGAGTGCAGACAAATACTTTATAATTCTACGACCAAGTACCTTAAGACCAAAAACAGTTAACATAAATGATTCCTTTTTAGTCTTTCGTGTAACCTTGTTATATAAAGTACTTTTATTTTAACAGATTGGCTATATATTAATTTCACAATTCATTACAAGATTGAGATTTAAGGAGGTAGAAAAAAATGCTGATGTTTGTAGGAAGTCAGAGAATAGGTTTTACGGATAGATAAAGATAGGTAAAGAATTTCACCAGGAGGAGGAATGGCCAAGAAATGAAATGTTGTTAATGCGGTCTTTCCTTTTGATACTAATCGTACTTCTTGAAAATTCCAATAAATATTTATATTATATATTTTTTCCTCATTCAATTTATAGTTTAGAACAGAAAAATATGTGAATGAGTTAAGGCAAAATAAAAAAATACAAGTGAAGAATATTCTTCACTATATTCTATATGGTAATATATATTTTTAGTCTTGGAAAACTATGGAAAAAATTCTCTATAATAAGCTTCATTGCTATAAAAACGTTGACTGTTACTGAGAGAGAAAAACTTTATTTAAAAAAAATTGTGCTGCCCAACTGTATTCGATAGCTAAGTAGATAATTAAAGCTAGGTTTTTTTTAAAATGCTTATAGTGTATAATGCACATTAATAATCTAAATATATAATAGTCATCATGATTATTTTTTCGTTTTGTAATTTTTTTTGTCTTTCTATATTTCTATTATAGAAAGAAAAATTATATATCTATAAATCTAATTACATTTTCTCCCTTATCCCAATAAATCTTTCCTTTTTATTCCCCTCTTTAACAAACATAGAATAAAATTGAAATATAAAACATAAATAATAAAAATTCTAAATAAATTAACAATAAACACACATAAAAAATCTATCGTATTTTCG
>NW_027113124.1:791097-796884 GCF_000696795.3 Halyomorpha halys | reverse complement strand
ACTTCGTAGTGGTTAATAGCAATTTCTTATTTCTTATTTAGTTGTGAGTTTTTAGCGAGTATTCATTGATTCAAATACGGTTAGGTAAGCTCTCAATAAGCTCTGCATTAATATTATAAATAAAACTATAAAGTTAATTATAGCAGGATTTAAATTTTTTATACACATCTTTATTTTCACATTTTAGTTTTTTAATACACAAAATAAGATCTCTATTCCTCTCAAATTCTGTTATCACATACCAGGGTTATAATCTTACTAGTTATGAAATATTTGAAGTTGTCTTTTGAATTTGGACTTTTCCATTTCCACTTGACAACCATAATTTTCTTTTACATTCTAACAAAACGTTGTAACAATAAAATTCTTCAAAAAAAAACTGTAATTTTAATTGAAAGAAGATAGTGGACCGTATGACGTAGATTACGAGACCCCCCACCATGGTTAGGATAGAGTGGTACCCTGTAGATAACTCCCCCCCCCCCATATGTCATAAATGACCAGGAAGAGCGTCATAAAAAAACAAAAAACAAACTAGGATTGAGGGAATACTACTAAACTAATGTTATCTCCCCCTGAATCAATATGTCTTCTAAAAGATTTTCTTCAAAAGTTATCTAATAACCCGTTTTACCTTAATCATCATTATTTTCTTTGATATTTAGTCTCCACTATCAAAAAAAATTTTCACAGTTATTTTTGAACACCATTTCAATTTAGACCAGAAGATTGAAGCCCTGCGAAGTGTGGCGAAATATTGCTTTACAATAAATAGTTCTCTTTTACTATTTTGATACCTTTATTGACCGCAATCCGGACTATCTTCCTACATTATTGATTTTAAATTTTGTTGAAATATTTTGGCAACTAAAATGTATAATGTAAAATGAGTAAATCTTTTTCCCATTTCCGCAAATATAAAATTTACCGACATTTTTTGGTTTATAAATGACTATCTCTGTTCAGTATTTTTTGTGTAAATAATTGCATCTAGTGCACCATTGAGAAACGAATGAAATTATCCATCAATGTCATGAGATTGAGCTTTATAAGACAATAATTTTGATAAAGCCGTACCACCCTCATTGCATTATATATATAGAATATAAAAAAGTATAAAAATAAATGTGAACCTTATGAGATGTTTTCACAGAAAAAATAAAAGCTTAACGCCGTTCATATTTTATAAAATCTGGATTCCATTGGATATCTGAGGCGCTCATCTTGGTAATAATATTTCTTACTGTAAACAATAATGTTTGGGGCAATACGCTTATGATGCATAATATATTTCATTAATCTGATACTATCTGGGCATGTTTTTAATGCTTTCCAGAAGTATTCGAACGAATAAATAGCTCTTGGAATTCCATGGCGTTTATATTAATTTTGGTTTTATATAATTGTATATACTAATTTCTAAATTACTTAATTGGATAGAGAAATAGATATATTTAATTATAACACCTCAATAAAAAAAGTTTAAGATTAGCATTAAAAGATTACATAATTTGAACAATCAACAATCCTATTAAAATGTGAAGAATTAGATTTCACATTCTATAAAAAAAGGTGTTATAATGAATTGTATGATTAATCTTGGGATGAGGAGAATAAATAACATAATGAATAAATGATCTATTTTTTTCTACTTCATTAAAGTTTTTAATTATCAAGTCTAAATCGAAATGATGTTCCAGAATGAGTGTGTAAGTAGGGACTAAATATTAAAGGAAATAATGAAGGCTACGGTAGACCTCATGTAAAAATATCTGAACCTTAATGAAGGGATAGAGCGGATTATTAGATAAACTTTGATAAAAAATATCTTTCTCTGAAGATTTATGGATTCAGAGGAAGATAGCACTAGTTTAGTAATATTCCATCAAACCAATATTTTTTTTCTCTTTTATTTTATGACCCCCTTCTTGGTTATTTCTGACATACGTGGGGTTTATCTACAGGTTACCACTATATTCTAACCATGGTAGGGGGTCATGTTTTTATTTCGTGGGACCACCACAAAAATATTAGTTGACCAGGCTGCCGAAATATCAGTAACTTAACACTTATTCAAAAAGTTGGATAATTTCATGGGATACGTTTCAGACGAACACTACAAGATTATAACAAACAAACAATTTATTATTACGACAGTTGTTACAGTATAAAAATTTTTTTTGTAAGGTAAATGAGATTGTAAAATTTTCTAATTTTCTTCATTAGTGATTGTTGACTGTGATGATTGTACAAAATAATTATTAATAATTTTTAATTGTAACTTTTTTTTATATTAGCCACAAAAGAAGCCTTATTTATAAATAATAAATAAATCCAAGGAAGACATGGCACGGTCTTAGTTGGATTTATTTGATGACCGGAAGCGTGTCAATAAATTCCTGGCGCTTAATATTAATGCGTCATCCCCATAGACTCCAAAATGTTCTCAGTACAACGTTATAGAATTTGTTCAAAACTATGAATTTATATGCTTTGAATGGAGTAAATAACGACATCGTTGTTAGCTAAGGCATGATCATAGATATCCCTGATAGAATATATGTAAAGAGTTGGGAAAATTCGAAATGCGAAAATATATATATATATTATTATAAAAACTTTTCTTAATGATGATATATGATATATATGATTTTCGGGAATAAATTTTCTATTCGGATGATACAACATAATATCGGAAGTATCCAACATCAAACAATTTTATTATCTTTTACTTTACCTTAATAACAGGTCCACAGCTATCTAATTTTGGTCTAAAATTGCAATTATTTTTTCTAGTTTATTCTTCCAGAACAAAATAAATTGTAGTTATTGAATCAATCTTTGTAACTATTACCTATACCTGAAAGCAGAACTCGTCAGAAAATAAATTTGAATAAACTTTTATCTTGGCGCAAAAAATTGTAGCGTAGCCAATATCCGCTGTTCCTATGATTAACTCGTATTACAAAAACTGACGCGTATTCGTATTCGCCGGAAACGCGTTTGTAGCGTCCCAATATGCGACTAGCCTTAAGAATAAATTCTTATTTTAAAATTAAGTGATAACAGTCATAAGATAATTTTACTTCCGGTTTCAATTTCGTATTTATTTTGTTTATCAGAATTCAATAAAAAAACCATTTGTATTTATAATTTAATTATTAAATTTGTATTCAATATGGCCTCATCCGCTCAAGATCTCCCTTCTGAACCGAATAGTACAAGAGCCTAAGAGGAAGTCAGTTATGCCCCAATTTTATATAGCTGTAATGAAAACTATAAGCAATAAAATGAGTCAATAAATTATTTTTTTAAAAACAGTGTTATGCGTACATAACCCTACTTACCTCCTGGATTAAACTTCGATATTAATCGATCATTCGGTGGTCGATATGCTCATATTCTTGTCATTATGTTATAGTACAAGAGCCCATACTTGGCTGACTCATCAATTTTGACTAGTAATTATACGTTGTTTTGGAGTAAATTTGGGAGTAATACGGACTTTTTTTCCACTGAGTTCTTGTAGTAGAAGTTGATGAAAATGATATGAGCATATCCCCGACTAATCGATCAATATCCAAGTTTAATCCAGGAGGTAAGTAGGGTTATATACGCATAAGTAGAGTTTTTTTTTAAAATAATTTATTGGTTCTTATTTTATTGCTTCTAGTAATTCACATAAGATCTTTTTTATTTTCCCCATATTTTATATATTTAACTATGTTAATTTATGTTTAGTTTAAGTCACTTAGTTCATTAGAGTTTCTATGTCGAAATATGGATTTTTTAAGAAATCATTTGGTAGTTAAGAAATTTTTTTTTAGGTTGAATATCATTTATTATTTATTTATAAAATCAATTTATTTTTTTTTATTTTCTGTGAATTAAACAATATTGAATCATTTTGGAAGAGACGTGTTGTATTTATTAAGTTATCTCTCTCTAACTCCATTCATTTATTAACTTTAATAAGTTACATACTAATGATGTATCAACATATTTACGTTGTTTTTCTAAAGGGAATTCATTAGACATACGTTTTGTAAAGCGTAATATAATAAAAAAAAATTGTGTTTATAATCAAACTTTAATTTCTATGATAATTGCTTCCAATCATTATTTAAAAAAAACAACATATTTATTTATTTGCTTGTAATATATCTGTCGATAATAAACTTGAACAGCATCCAATTTTCTGGCAAGGCTTAACGTTGTGTCTAGAAACCCAGAGGTTCTTGAAAAGTCCAGATGCAGTGTTCTACGATATGCTCCTAGTTGCAGCTACATCTCGATGGAGGATTCCATTCAAGAATGTCCTTATGGGTTAAACTGGTATATCCCATACAGAGTAGAAGGTTTCCAAGAATGTGCGGCAAAGGCTGAGTATAATCAAATATTTTTTTCTATTTGTTCGTTTCATAGACCTTGGACCAAAAGCAACCGCATACTTCCTTGCATTAGTTCAGGACTGATTTATGGTAGTGAGGTCAATGTTTTTCATTTTTTGGGACCACCACTCAATGAACAAAGTCAAGAGACATCATATTATTAAGACTATGTGTTAACCACTGAGCTACCTGTGTAGCTCTAATTTTGATAATATGCTGAGGCGTGAAATTATAAATATTTATATCCATATTGGAAGAAGATAGTTGACCGTATGAAGTAGATTGGAGGAAGATAGTCCGGGTGGCGCTCAATAAACCTATCAAAATAGTAAAAGAAAACTATTTCTTGTTAACCAAGGTTTTGCCCCACTTTGCAGGGCTTCGTGAAGGCTGTATGATGGTAGTACAAAGGACAACTGGAATCTTCCAATATGAATAAATAAATATTTATTCCTCATTAAAATCATTTTTGCTAATAAAGATTTAGCGTTAAAGATAAATAGTTACATATAGCTAGGAGGAATACACTGAGAAATTGGGTATCTGTAGGATGGTATCTGCGGTAGTACTACAGGGCAACGAACATAATCTCAGTATTTATACCCATCAGTATAGATACATGTATTACATATTTAAATATTGAGGTCCAGTCCTCCTAGTCACGCTGTTGTTTCCCATACTCAAAAGGATGTTGAAATTATTTGATGCCGTAACCATAGAGAGAAGACGTTTTATAGAGAAGAAGCATTGTTTGAGTGCTTAGATTTTTCCTATAAAAAAAGTTGGTTGATCTGCTTTATTTAAAGTGTGTTTTAGTTTTTTTTACTCATTTAATTCGATCAACAATCTTTTTTTCTTATTCCAAACTAAAAGACCAAATATATTGGAATATAATAACCATTAAAAGTATGCAGATTAAAGAGAGAATAATATAATAAAAAATCTAAAATTATATAAAATATTTTTCCAACGGCCCATGGGGCTCGTGTCTAATATTTTTCGACGCAGTATAACCAATAAAAGTTTCATCTATATCGGTGATCCCACGTCCGTAGCATCTCCTTAGTGGTGAGGAATACGGTAGCTTCTCTTAAACTAATGGATATCATCACGTAATAATCGGCCATTCAGGATTTGGAGACAAATATTGACTATTATTGATGTAATAAAAATAAATAAACAAGTTATATTGTTTTTTTCAACACTGCTATTTAATTAAAGTTTAGTTTATTTTCCATCCATGCTTAACATTTATAGCCAAATTCTTAAGGGAGCAATATATATATATCACTGCTTGCTTGAATTGTGGCACATTTGACCAAAAAATGTTTTTCTTTACTTTTTGTTTGAGGTATTTCATAAATTTTACCGTAGACAGGAGTTAATTTGTAACCAC
>NW_027113124.1:779346-788292 GCF_000696795.3 Halyomorpha halys | reverse complement strand
TTTGCACTTCAGAAATGATTCTTATTTATTTAGAATCATCCGACATAATGGCTAACCCAGTAGAATGAAATAATTCCACTTAACCATGAGTTAACCGGAGACTAATTTCAAAAAGACGCCACGTCAATGTGACATCCACTCCAAGCCAGGAAGGACGGACGGTACACAAACGGGACCACCCACCGCACGTCCTAGATGTCTTGCGTCAGCATACACGGCACTCTTGGGCGAAAACCCAGCCTTTATGCAAGCCATGCTCTTCCGTGGATCTTACAAACAGGAAGTGATAGCCGAAATGAAAAAGGATATGTACATGGGCCACATAATAACATCTAAAGAGGACCACCTGCGGAGTAATCAATATGGGCCCTAGAGTCTTTCTGCTGTATCCCATTTGCATACAGACAATTAGTTTCAAAGAAATCGTTCCACGCCGGAATTCGTTGTAAGGAATTTCCTAACAGGCTCCTTAATGCCCTTATCTTCATCGTGGCCAGGGGAAATTTCTAAGACATTTATTTAAATTTCACCAGACAATATATAAATCTGGGGAGAGATATGGAAAAAATATTTGAGGCTTATAGTACGGAAAAATAATGCTGATATTGTCATTGGATAAGCAATAAGCACTTACTATGAATAAATTTAAAAAATAATCATAGTGATTGAAGATATATATCATTACTTATTACTAATTATTTTTTGGTGATTCTCAAATACTGGGCAAGTTCACTTGAAGATAATAGTTTTCTAAACTATTTTGTATTGTGAACAAAAGTTTACTGTACATTCATGTTTGCTATAATATAATATCCACGATTTCGGGAAACATTTCTTTATGATATGTTGAATCAATTAAATGATGAATCAATTAAATCGCAACGTTTTACTGCTGTTCAACGTGCCATGAGAACTGTAATTGTCACGACCATGGCTGCCCCAGGACAACATTTTTACATTCAAATACATATTAACTTAATTTATATATGAGGCGTTTATTTTGAAAGTGGCCTAAATCCATTTGTCAATTATTTCCGGTTACCCGTGTTAACATGTACAACTTCAAGTTATCTATCAATAATGCATTTGATATAACTTATATGCCAATTTAATCTTAGTTATACGATTATAGTTATAGAATTATACGATAATTTTAGACACCTAAGATTTCAGAGTTAGTTCAGTAATCCAGCCCTTTATTTTGAAAGTGGCCATTTACACTAAAATTAAATTATGTTTAATAATGCAAAAAATTGACCAAACTGTTGAAAATAATCTCGAAATTATATAACACAAATTTTTAATAATAGGTCATTCGTTTTTACCGAATGATAGAGATTTTGGCGTAGTAGAAATTGCATTAAAAAAAAATGACTGTTTGTCCCTCGAGATTATTACAATATTATCAGAAAGTGTTGAAAAGGTATTAACTTTACTGTACATGAAATGGAACAAGAAGATTTTGTATCAACCAAATTATTAGAAGAGATAATTTTTAAAAGGGTAACGAATTCTAACGGAGAATCAATAAACTGGTTAAAAATAGGTTGGACACGAATTGTCAAAAGCGAACCGTATAACATTTTCTATAAGACGTCAATGAATGAGAATGAAATTTTTAAGTCCTGAATTCATTCCCAAATCTGAATTCGTCGGGTGGACCAAGAAAATTCGAAAATATTATATCGACGCCACTGTATAAAAATATTAGACAAATTACAACAGCGAAATTCAAGGGCACAATTGACCTATTAGGATATATACCACCAGAACATCAAGAGTTCTTAAAATCCCTTTTGCACACACAAAATGTAGATGAATGAAATGTAATGAATAAATGAATGAATGTAAAGATATGTAAAATAAAATGCGTAATGTTTTTTTTTTTTAATTTGGAGCATCATATTCTCTGCCAAGGTTTGGCCTACCTCGTAGGTCTTCATCTGGGCTGTTCGATGGGAGTGTAAACAGAGACGTCCCAACAACTGAGGTGGTTTTTTTTATTTTATTTTATTTTTTATACCAGATCGGCCTGGTGGGACTTACATGGTTGATATAACTTATATTATATATATTTTTTAACAGTTGATTATGAGGGAGTATAGTCATACAAATGACACTCCTAACTATATAAAATGTTCTTTTTAAAAGAAAAAAAAATAATAATAAAATAAATAGATAAGAATAATGCTTCTTAATAAAAGAGGAAAGTAAAATTAATAACAAAAAATAATGATATTGGTACACTTAAATATAACAAACAATTGTCTATTTTCTCTTCATCATAATACTTAGTTAAAGTCCTGTAATCTTCGATATTAGTTAACATAATTTTCGTATTGTTTCCAATCAGTTGGGTTGTAAATGGCTCGATGCACAATGCGTTAAAGTCGTTTAAAAGTAGCCTGTAATTATTTGCATTGTGTAAGAATATTGGAGGTATTTTTATTGTATTGGGCTAAGCATTCAGGTTAGTGTTGTTATTGCTGGTACTTGGTGTTGTTGTAGTATGCTTATCTGAGGAAAGGTCGATTTCTGATAGCATGTTAAATGAGCCACCCACCCTAACTTTTATAGGAATAATTTATTGCTAATACTTACCCATTTTTTTAACGGGAGATTGGGACTGAGTTGAATCTGTTCGTTCCAAATTCCTTTTTTTTTTTAATGTGATTCTTCCGATTGGAGGTCTATGTCAGTTTTATTAACGGTTATAAGGTTGTTTTGGGATAAATCACGCGAAATGTTTGATTCATCGCCTTATTTCATGTTATTTATAAAAATAACAGAAAATCATAAAAACAAACAAAAATATGTAATAAGCTGCACGCACGTAATAGAACCGCACTCTATGAAGTCAGAGGCGAAACTGAACTGAGGTGGTTAATAAATTTGTTTTTAAGAAGATTTTTAATAGGTAGGCGGGTGGAGTCATGGTTAGAAGGTACTTTATCGGCTCTAGTAACAATGTGGTCATTGAATTTGAGACAGAACCGGGTAAAGGATAGATCTTTGAAGAATAAGCGGGGAAGAGGGGACATTTGGGAGGAGGATGTCGGAGATGAATATCTGTCATTTAAGGGGTCTCTGTTTTACACATCTAACAGCCCTGATGAAGTCCAACAATGTAGATCGAAACATTAGCAGAAAATAAATAAATAGTTATTACAACATTTTCTTCTTTCTCGACTGCAGTCGTGACCATCTTCAAATTTAACTTAATCTTCAATCATCTATCGGGAAAAAAGTTCTCATTGTATTCAGGTCTTTGTTGAAACTTACAACATTTTTTGAGTTATAATGGCCTATAGGATATTTCAAAAATGACTAAAAAAAAAATTCATTGCCCATCATGGTCCTGGCATCAGCACTCACACCATCACTCCATCGAAGGCGTGGTCTTCCTCTGCGTCTTGCTCCATACATTATCTCGGTCACTATTTTCCTTGGCAGATCACTCTCAGCCATCCGAGCAACGTGCCCTGCCCATCACAATCTACGGAACCTCACAAACTAGACAACGTCTAGTCCATTAAGTTGTGTTCACTAGCCTTAGAGATAGTCCACGTTTCCGAGCCATACAGAAGAATTGGTCGAATAATTGTTTTATACAGATAGATTTTGGTGTCCTTAGACAAGGCATGGCTCCTAAAATAGGAACTGACGCTATAATAACAGCGGTTGGCACATAGGACTCTTCGTTTAATTTAGGAATCCACAACATTGTCTTGGGTTATGAGCTATCCAAGATACACAAACTCGGGGACTTTTCCGAAAGTATACTCTCCGATCCTGATTTCTTCACCGGGCCTGGGGATTTCCTCTGTGACTACGTATTTGGTCTTTTCTGCATTCACTTCAAGCTTCAGGAGCTTCACTCCCATTTTTCTTGCTGCTTCAGCCAATTTCATAAATCCATCAGAGACAGCTTGGAAAGAGCGTCCGGTAATGTCAATGTCATCAGCGTAAGCAAGAAGCCGGATTGTTCTGCTGAATATTGTTCCGCCAGCCTGAATTCTAGATTCTCTAATGGCCTTTTCAAGAGCTAAATCAAAAAGGAGGCCAGCCAATGCATCCCCCTGGCTTAGTTCTCTTCCTGAGACAAATTCATCAGATCTTGCTCTCCCAATATGAACCATGCATCTCACCTCTCTCATGGTTAGTCTAACCATTCTAATTAACTTCTCAGGGATATTGAATTCTCCCATTGCCTTGTACAACTGTCCCCTATGAATGCTGTCATATGCTGCTTTGAAGTCAATAAATAGGTGGTGCGTTTTAATCCCGTATTCGCGTCCATCAAACAAACAATGTTCTGGAGTATTTTCACCAGCTCGCTTCTTCCAGATTTAAGTAGTTCAGCGGGTAATTTGTCATCGCCCGGAAATACTTTTGTGAAGTAGTTTGGTCAGATACTAGATAGAAGAGGATCAAGTAGTTTGTACTCTTAAAGGAAATATGCAAATCGAAATTGCAATAACCATTCTAATGGCTTAGAAAGGATGGAGATCGGACCATTATTTTCATGAGATAAAGGGTTAAGATTCTTATTTATAGGATGAATAATGTCTTTTTCATAGTGACAGAGAAACTAAATCCTGGAGGAAGAAACTTTACAAGAAGAGAAAGACCTGAAGAATTTCTGGGAGGCCTTATTTTCCGGATGATATATGAGATCTGTGAAGAAGATATAGGAAAACAAAATTCAAAGAAACGTAGAAGAGAGTGGAGGGGGTGGAAGGAAGAATATAAAACGAAATATTAATTTAATATCGTGGATTCGTTCTCATACATCAATCTGTTTCAATAAAATAGTTCAAGGTTTGGGAATAGTTGCCAAGAATTCGTCAAGAGGTCTCTTCAACACCTTCAACTGCTTGATCACCAGCGAAAATTTTTTATTATCATAATTTTAATTGGATAGAGAAACGTTTAAATCCGTCAATATTAAAATCCGAGGAGAGATCTGGATATAATAATAATCTGTATACAATAAATACAGGGTATATAATTTTTTACACTATGGTATTTTGATATTAGTAACGTTTTTCAATACTGGGAACCTGTTATTTGCGGTCAATTTGTTTAATAACGCCTATTATGTTATTATTCTGCCACGTAACATTCGATACCGCGCGTAAAAGGCCTACCATTTGTATAATTTCCCTGTTGATGGAGTATTAATTATTCATTAGAGAGTATAACCTGTTGATAAATTTACAGCAAATGACAAAATTCAAAAAAAGAAGTCAAAAATAATGTAGTCACTTCCTAACAATTATGTGTCGAATTAAGTATATTCTTAAAAAGTTCTATTTTTTTTCACTCCTTATTTCAAGTTTTTGAAGCTATTTTTTTTTAACCTGTTTTAAATGATGTATCTACATGAAATTTTAAATAAATAACATTTACAAAAAAAAAAAACTGTAACAAATAAGTACAGATGATATGACGATACAAATACACCGCAACCTCTATATAACGGACACCCACGAAGAATACTACTTTTTTGGCCGGGAACTTTTCTTTTAAGAGATCTTTCACTGTATTAGTAATAAAACTAAAATTAAAAAATAAAATAATCATATAACGTTTTGGTAACTTTTTTGCGGACATTTTCTCCTTTAGTTTGTGTAAACGCCAAGTTCAATGTAAATAGTCTTAGTATTTAATATTATAACATTTATATTATTTGTATTAGTTTCTATAAATGTTTATCGATTTGAAGTGGTTTTAACAGCTTGAAATAAATTCAAAACAAATAATATTTAACAAAAAGCAAATAAACATATTAACAAAATAATTCTTATGTCTGTTTTTAGTGTGTATCATAGGTATCTTAGCTTCTTATTCTCGATTCGAAGGAATTAATAAAAATGAGGTGTTCCCTTCTACAGCTCTGTAGGGGAACATTAAAGAATAAATAAATAAAAGCATTGGATTTATTAAAACTATCAGATTATTTCCTGCAATATGAATTTGATTTTTTTACTGTCAATTCATCATTGCCTAGTTCAATCCACACTATTTATTTCTAAGTTCCAATTATTTATCAATATATTTATCTGTAATTATGATTGTATACTAATCAATAAATCACACAGTTATGAGTGATGTTATGAAATTATGAGCGAATTAATAAGCAGCAGCAGATAAAAATCAAACAATAATAATTCTCATTTATCTTCTACGTCAATAAATTTCTTTCCGAAGTAGTTAAGATCCTGATAACTAGCTTCTTAGGATTCTTTATATACCACACACGTCAGCAAGACTAATTATAAATCATTCAACTTCACAACAAAATATTCTTGCGCGAGATTTGTTTCCGTTTATGGGAGCTTATCTCTGGTAAACAATGCTGTAGTAATTCTGAGATTAACTATTCGAGGAAACGGTTACTTAAATGGCTAAGCCTTACTTGACAGAAAGATTTTTGTAAGAGTTCACCTATCGTCTTTCTCCAAGAAAACCAATCTAAATTGTCTCAGAGCGGCCACACGAGGCGCACCACCCGTATACCCCTCTAGATAGCTTCGAAATTTTCAAACTCAATACGCAATGACTGGCCATCACTACACTACCTATCGGGAAGTCAACCGGGGTGACTTTGCCATGCAGAAGTACTTTACTCATACTATACTCAGGATCGCAATGAGCTTGGTTAACCCTCCCAGGTATTAATTAGTTTCGCATCACTGAGGGAGTTTCTTTTGTTTTTTTGTATTTAACATAGATTTTTGCATTCTTTCTGAACAAGCTGAAAGTTGTAAACAACCAAATAGCTTATTTAGCAATCACTACAAAAAAATATCCATATTGTCTCAACATGTTTATTCCCTTATAACTCATAAGTTTCGGACAGTCCGGCCATTCTCTTTTATAATATCACAGTTGCAACGTCATTAAATGGTTACAGGCTACTCTGCCCTGGTCAAAATACACCTAGTTTAATTAACCTATTTTCATCCACTATAGCACTCATTCACAACTTTATTCAATTAGCACTTTCTATTACAATCTCATCAAATTCTTTATCTCAGCTTATTTAGGTTTATGATGAGGATTGACTATAGGTTTTCTTTTTTATGTTTAATTAAAATTTAATATCTATGTGGTCAAAGTCTTTTCGTACTTCACCAGGAAAGGAATCTTTAACGGCCTAGTTCCCTTAGTTGTAAACTTTAATTTTTTTTTCTATGACCCCCTTTCTGGCCATTTTTTACATACAGGGGGAGGGGGTTTGGGGTTATGAAAAGGGCACCATCCAATTCTAGCCATGGTAGGGGGGTCAAGTTTTCATTTCGTGGAACCGCCACATAAATAACAGTCCACCTCTAGGGATTCGAACCTGCGCCGCTACAGTTCACATTATATACACATTACCTATATTGTGTATACATACATTTTAATCTGATTTTCAACTTACCTAGGAAAATCCTTGGAATATTTTGTAAGAGTACATCTGATCTCTTTATTAAAAATACATCTAAATGTCCTACATTTCAATATCTATTAAGGTAATAATTTTCACAAAGGTATAATTCTGAAGTTTGACCTTTTACCCTTGATCTACACTTTAGATTGAAATCTAAATGAATTCATTTGGTCGACAAGCTATTGAACATTCCTCTCTTGAATTACCTCCTAGAGGGAAAAATCTCCTGTTGAATGGTTGGGTAATTCATTTTTAAAAGTTTTGGGAATCGGTTACCAGCGAACTTTTTCGGGTACCTTCGGGTTGTCGAAGTAGTCTGGCAAGGAAGTAATTATTATTGCTTATTTTGGAGGAGTGAAAGTAAATAATAATTATTATCAACACAAAATTCAATGATCTACTTTTACTCTCAACTTTATACTTCAAAAACTTCCAACGTTACGGCCCTTAGGCCATCTTCAAGAAGACATCCTTAATCATTGATGCCTTAATTCATTAAAGTGTCTTTTTTGCAGGCTGATTGCCCATGCCATATAAATCACATAATTTCAATACAAAAATATTCTTCAAAAATTATTTTTCCTTTTCTATTAACTTAATTAACAATATCAGCAACAAATGTTAATGAGGTTAATAGAAATGGAAAAGCAATTTTTGAAGAATATTTTTGTATTGAAATTATGTGGTTTATGTAAGACATAATAGGCAATTAGCCTGCAAAACACAAGTTTGTATTAATAATAATATAAACCACTCTCAAACAATCAATATATTAAACCAGTAATTTAAATAATTATTTTTAATAAATTACATTGCATTTATAAAGATTTTTTTTATCAGGGATTAGGTTGAATGATCGCGCCTCAGACACATCAATCCAAGTAATTCTTCTGATTTCCATTCGTATTCCAAAGTTAATTAATTAAACTCTTATACAATCGTGGATAAAAAATCAGTTACCGTCTCTGAACTGAGGACGAGATTGGAAGAAGAATACCTCGTTCTTTTACCTTATTAACGGCCTCAGATTGTTATCTACTACAGAGAAACTCGTTTAACTACTTCCTTAGCGAACAAAGAGATGGTTAATAAAGCTAGATCTATTTTGTTTTTTTCGAATCGAATCCGTCATCGTAGATCACGATGTGGGAAATCTTTGAAGTACACAGGATAATCATCAATAACCAAAGCAGTACGATGAAGGATTAGTTTACTAATCGCAGTAATGCATTAGACCGAAGTGTAACTATAATGTATTGCTTTTTAGTTTGAATTTGTAATATTAAATTAACATTAAAAAAAAAAAATTTTTAACTTTTCTATTATAAAAAAAGATTATGGATATTAAGCGTCTAAATGATACACTTACCTCACCCGTATTGGGATTAAACATAAGCTTGTAGAATTAGAGCACTTATAAATTCTCCACTCAAGTCTTGAGCGAAAAGAAGATGGCCTCGTGACCTTATATTGTAAACTGTTTTTAGAGTTCTACTACTGAGTAGTTT
>NW_027113124.1:776596-778681 GCF_000696795.3 Halyomorpha halys | reverse complement strand
AATAATAAATAAAAAAAAAAACTCTCTTAAAATATATGGTTTCAAATTTAATAAATTAAAAAATATCTATTTATTTATTTAATACCAGATTTGCCTGGTGGGCCTTACATGATTAATGTAAGAAGTACATTTTTTTTAAACAATTGATTATGGGGGGTATAGTATCATACAAAAGGGGTCTTTTGACCCCTAACTATATACAATGTTATAAATAAAAAAATAAGATAAAATAAATAATTAATTTAATTAATAATAAAAGTTAAGTTATTTGTTTATTAACAAAAACAGTGAAATTTATGGATTTAACAAAATAAATCATTGACTTCTAATGGGAAAAAAGTTTGAATTCAAGAAAAAGATGAAGAGAAAAAAAAATTTAGAGTAAATATTGTTATTATTTGAAGCGGGAAATTTCAATAAATAAAATCATTTAATAGTGAACCAATCTTCCAATAAATTTAATATTGTTTTGATAATATAAAATACATATAATGGGATCCCAAATAATCAACCAACAACGTAAATCAAAAGTATTCGCACACGGCGTCTTCAATCTGTATCAAGGGTCAAAGGTGACCCCGCTAAGCATTATTATAAGTTTAATATAATAACAATAATATTATATAAAACTGATAATAATACTTAGCGGGGTCACCTTTGGCCCTTGATACACATCGAAGACGCTGTGGCATTGAATCTACTAAGTTTAGCATCAGTGGGAAGGAATTTAGCCCCAATCCTCGACTGCATAATATAATATATAAAATAAAGACAATTGTAACTTGTTCCTTTGGATATTTTTTCAGTTGCTTTATAGAAAGAATATCCAGCGGCTGTGAAAGGTTACCATTCATTTCAAAACGCTGTAGAAGATCTGCACCATCGTTTTTCATACCTAAATGTTTAAACTCTAAATGGTTTCTTTTTAAAATGCTTTTATATTATTAAATATTTTATATGATGTCATTACATCACCAATGAATTCAAGGAATTTCATTCCATCAGCATTCGTACAATCCCAGTAGTCCATGAGTGACTTAACATAATTACTCTATTCCTAACAATTATATATAAAACCTATGATTGAGTACTTACAGCCTCAATAGTTATTACCCTCATATGTGGGAGATTGTAATAATTAAATTACACAAAGTTATAAAAATTTTTTAAAACATTCCTGACAGTGAGGACTGCATTCCTCTTTGCTATTTCAAGTTAAAAAGCTTTCCTTTCTACGATTGATTTGTCTAGGAGGCTTTGTTATCACATTAGAACATAATTCAAAACGCGGATAAAAAGAAATATCTATGGAAGTAAGCAGTTCCCACTACTAAAAACAGACAGGAAAGTTATCTCGGCCTGGGGATATATGATAGCAACTAAAGTGAGATGTGTTGAATTTATTGATGGCATAATGCACCACACAAAATATGCTGATATTCATAAAAAGAAATCTCTCAATTAGAGCTGAAAATTTGAGAAAATAGAAAATTACAATTTTCAGTGACCCTTAACAACGACATGAAGAACTATAAAATGAATCGTAACCCCTCACAGTCATGGATATTCAATGTCTTTAGTTGATATCATGTAAATAGTTGATTCAAAGTTAGAGTGTCTAAAAAGAGCTGTTAAGAGCCAAAACTGACCCTACTTTTTAAATAAGCGCCTGAAATTGAAAAACGGCTTGAAATCCTGCAGTCTTGCCCTCCGTGGTAGCCTTACTAATCGAATTTTTCAAAAAAGAAAATTATAGCGAGTAGGTTGGTCGATGTACGACATGTCACACTCTCACAAGAGGAAATCAAAACACAAAAAAAGGCTATCCTTCCCGGCCGAACCCGCCCTACTAAGACCCCACGGGAGCAACAGCTATATCACGTTTGAAATATTTGCTTAAAACGAAGAAAGGAGACTTCAGATAGTTAAATCGAACGATATTTAAAAAGCGTCTGAAATTGAAACATGACGTATCAATAAAAGTTTAAACATCAATACAATATAATAAAAATCTGGTGCGTTGCGCACATCAAAAAAGTTTCACTTACTAACCTAGTTATGTCCCTAATTTTAAGTAGATTAGTG
>NW_027113124.1:775006-776506 GCF_000696795.3 Halyomorpha halys | reverse complement strand
ATATATGTTTGACTGTAAGTTGATTTGATGGAGAGATGGCCAAAGCTGCGGCAAAGAAAACGGAAAAAATAGTTAGTTATTTTCTGGCTTAAAATATAACTATTTTTTTTTATTCTTGACTGCAGCCCTGACCATCTCCTTCAAAGATCCTTTTTATTTTTCTATTGCAATAAAAAATTGTATTTTAAGTTTTTTCGAGGTGGCAATTAGAAATATGAATTTTATTCCAGTGAAGAATTCAACAGTGCGACTAAGATTACGAAGTCGTTTCTCATTTAGCTATTCATAAAATTCTTTAATATTTTTTATTGATACATTGTTTACTATTGCTAACAATGAGACTGGTCATTTTTTTAAAATAAACAAAATTAAAGGTACTTTAGAGACAAATTTCTTGAAAATTTGTTATTTAAGCCAAAATTAGACAATTTCAAAGAGGATAAGTCCTATCTTGTATTAAAGACCAGTTAGTTGCAAGTTAATTCACCTCGTTTAATCATAATCGAAAAATCGGTTCTATAAAGTGGCACTTCCGGTCGGTCAAGGGAGAAAAAGTTGCTAACTGAAAAATAAAATATTTTAAGAATATAAAACATTATGGGGGTCTTAATTAGGTAAATTTAATTTAATGCAAAGCATTACTTCTTTATTTGGCCAGTCTTAAATTTCATCACTAATAATTTATTTTATCACTTATAATTTATTTTTAGCAAAATATTCGAACTGGTTTATCTATGTTTACAATGTTCATATAATGAAATATGCAGCATTTCTCTATCTTGATTTTTATACCGAAAAATTTGTCTCAGATTACTTAAGGAATTCTTAATTTCCCTGGATTTAGTAGTTCGGAATTCAAAATGTCCTCGCTTACAATGTGGAGGGCGATGCGAGATTAAAAAGAAGAAAAAAATGATATATACATAAAGAAGATATAATATCTTTTAGACAACGTGGTGGGCCAACCGTAAGAAAAATAAATTTTTGTTAAAAGATAAGGCAGTTGTAAAATTTTATAGAAGTCATTCAGACCCCGTGGAGAATTTGATCAAATCGGCTGAAACACTCAAGGAGAATGCTTTTAATTTCAGTTTATGGTTGTTAACAGAATTTAATGAATATTTAAAAGAGGAAGGGGATCAGATAAACTAATTACCTTCAAATTTGGACGAATGGACGACTAGCTTTGGAATGTTAAGTTTTCTAGTCCGGTTGTAAACAGAATTAATTGGGTGATACGGTGGGCCCTCCATTAGAAGAAGGAACTATTTTGATTGATAATTATTTTTATGAATTTTGAGTAAATAATCAAGGCTCAGACATATTTATTTTATTTTTTTATTGGATACTAGAAGAAAATGCTAATGCTTCGCTTTTGCTAGATATGGAGATGTATATAGATTGATCAAAAGTATAATATCTATATTATATCTATTTAGTTTATAGCGGTACATAATAATATATAATAAAAATATATGCTAATAATCTAAAATAAAAATA
>NW_027113124.1:772864-774195 GCF_000696795.3 Halyomorpha halys | reverse complement strand
TTTAAATATGGGTAAAAGATAAATATGCTGCATCTTCGCTAATCATAGTCCAAATTTAATGATTATTTCTTTTTTTGCAGAGAATTTAATCACTATTCGGATACGATTTTTTGAAACTCGGAAATTTTTGTTATAAGAAAGGAAATCAATAATTTTATATAAGAACAGTACTGTACTTCATTACGATATTGAAACAATTTGAACAAACTGACCTACCGAAGAGCGGCAAAAGACTTGTTAGGAGTTAAAAAAAAATTATATTCGTTCTTAGCAACCCCAAGAAACCCTTACATAGGAATTTTCGGAAAAATAAACTTTTTTGGCCCAAAAGTTTCGCCTTACTTATCGAAAATGAAGGATTCATTTAAAAAAAAAAAGAAAAGAAATAACTTCAATATGACTCATGTAATCTGCACAAAACTTGAGAGGGGCTCAGGGCTCTAAAAACTGTACCAAAGATTACAAATCGGACCTACCTAAACAAATTAGAACCGGAGATATAATATAAAACGTTTAATAAAGTTTTCATTATTTGAAAACAATATTTCGCCCTCTTAAAGACATTAAATCTAAATGTTAATATACGTAAAAAGAGCAGTCGATTCAGCTTTCTAACGGTCTAAAGGAATAAGGAAAACTGCAGAAGAGTTATGAAGGATTATATCAACTATGGACACGTGAAGAAATCCTCCAAATAAACCAAGTTGAAAAATTTCTAATTTTTAATTTCTTTGAAACATACTATTCAAGGGTTTCGGGCGACTCTAAAAACGATTATGATTTGCCTTTTACTTAAAAAGTTTTGTTGATTTACATTACTCGAAGCCTCATTATGTTTTTTTATAATTTTTTGTGAATATATCATTTCATCGAATCAATAATATTTTTTTCTTATTTTTTAGGTACTAATCGATTGATATATAATAACCGTGAAAAAAACCTATTCTTTCTGAGCTATTCACAAAAACATTTAATTTTATTCATAACTTTTTTCAACTGAGAAATCAGTGCTTTCAATAGCATTAAATCTTACCATGGCGACCAGGGACATTAAAAAAATACAGCATGTAAATCGGTCCAGTTATTCAAAAATTTACTGCGGACAAAGATTCACCGTTTCTTTTTACATATAGAGATGTCAACGTTTGAACCCAAGCATGTTTGCCATCGCAAGAGCTAAAATAAAAAAGTGATAAAAGAGATAAATGGACGATTTTTTTTGTAGGGAGAAAGTCCGGGTGGCGGTCAATAAAGGTATCAAAATAGTAGAACTATTTGAAGAAAACTATTTATTGTTAACTAATAATTTATTGTTTCGCCCCACTTTGCAG
>NW_027113124.1:765359-772322 GCF_000696795.3 Halyomorpha halys | reverse complement strand
TGAAAGTGATCATTCATCACTATTACCTATTCCCCACAATAGTTTGGCAGATGGTAATATCTATCAATTAAATAAAGTTTTTTTTTTAATATAAAACAAAATTGGCAAAAAAATTATTAAATAAGAGGATTAAAATTAGTATAAGTGATGTAGATTTAAATAATAAAAAATATAAGATAAGTGAGAAAAACAAATGTAATAATAACTAATTCTTCATTTGGTGTTATAAATTGAGATTTGAGATTTTGATTTCACCAAAATTAAGAAGTAGGGAGGCAAAATCGATATGATAATTAATTAAAAAATATAATTTGTAGAATACTAAGTAATAGAAATTTTGCATTATTGATTCAGAATTTTGAAAAATTATCATCGAACCAGACAATTGAAGTATTAAGAAATTCCAAAAAATATAATTAAACAAAAAAAAATGAGTTTATCAATTGTCTAGCGTTTCACCAACTCCTTAAAAATCATCTCATTTTCCTTATAATTGTATATTTCCACAATTTGAGATTGCCTCATTGTTTAAGTTAATAAATATACAGATGATACGTTCTTATTAATGTTTAAAAAAATAGAGAGGAAATAAAATAAACAGAAAAACTACTAAAAGTTTAAATAAAGTACGATTTAAAAAAAATTCAACTAACTCTACATTCAGATTCAGCACCCAACAGAATCTTATATACAAAATAAGAGAAAAAATTGGAATTGTTCTAACTTGTCCGAGAGGGTGACTTTGACACCACATTCATCTGTAACTTTGAATCTGAAACTTTTATTACTCGTGAATAATTTTTATCCATGTTTTGGTAGCGTTGAAATGACGTATTTTTTCTCTTTCTGATGTTAAAAATAAAGTTTACATTAACTAAAGAAGACAAAATAAATCCATGAAACAATCATAAATTGATAGTTACTTCTCAAATTCAAATTTACCTAATAAAGCGATTTGTAACATCTGATATATTTAATATTCTTTAGATAAATGCAGATTTGAAGTTAATCGTTTGAGTCCCTAGAATATATAAAATATTTTCAAAATTTTTAGAAAAATAAATTTTTTTTTATTTATTTAAAATGTTTTCCGGGATATTTTTAAAAAAACATACGAAAATGTTTCATACTTCAACTTCTTTTTACCTACTTCATTTGAATTAATTAATTTTTTTTTGGGCTTGGCATTGGCCTAACCTCATTAAAATCTATTAAGCTTTTGTTATTATATTAAAAAAAAAGTTTGAGCATATTTTTTGTTTGATAGCCACAGAATACTAAGAATAAAATACTATAGAAACAACATAATTTTTAAGTCCTTTATATATTTTTTTCTGGGTTGGGAAAAAATCGGAACGAACTCCAGGAGACAATATTTTTGGATGGATTAAAAAAAAAAAAAATAGATCTATCAATGATCTACTCTTGTGAGCCAGAATATTGGGCATTAACAGAAGTCCTGTAAAAATCTTTTTTTGCGATGCCTCCATACTAACTAAGAGCCGAATTTAGTATGTTTGTCCCCTCTCTCACTAACGTAATCTTGCCTTATCTGTGAACTATAGTATGCACTTTAGTAATAGACCACTCAATTTATTTTAGCTATCTTACTGTATCGTTAATTCATTTATTTTATTACTTTAATTTATTTGAGTTCGTAGGTGTGTGAAAGAGAAAATTTTAATATTTGATTGCGCTTTTATTTTAATTTATATAACAGTTTTTAATCGAAATAAAGATGTACGAAGCATCATTATAACCTGTGTGTATGCCTCAACCCAATATGTTTGGGTTACTATATTATATATTACAAGTGAATAAAACATTTCTTTAAATTTAGTGAATAAAATATTTCTTTTTAGCGTAAGGTTTCTATTATAGTGGGACACGGTGTGGCCGCAGCAGTACTCTAGTTAAGAATAATTAACATTAATTGGCCATTAAATGATTATATATCATATTGTTAGTTTTTTATTAGTTTGGTCAGGTTTTTCGTTTTAATTACTTCTTATTTGAAGTAGCTGCATCCAATCAGTAAATTATATAAATGAGTAAATTTTATTTATACTTTAAATAATTACTGTATTCAAAAATCATAGTTACTTTTTTTAAATTTTCTTCTACAAAACATTATTCCAATTCTATATTGGAGATGTCTTAATCGAATGAGTCTCGACTCCCTAATAAGCTTTATAAGTTTCTCCCTGTTGGGCACAACCTTTGGACACAGTCCAGGGAGGTAATGATGTGATGAAACTGGGCGGGCTTCCATCACTTAAAGCAGTTTTTTTTTTTAACTCTATTGGAACGCCGATTGCTTTATCATGTTTTTCATATACCCTTATAGAAGTTGATTCTAAACCGAAATCGAAAACTAATCAATCAAAAATTTGGATGATTTGATAATTTTGCAAAAAAATTATTATTATCTTATCTTTGATGGTCTGATTTTTTCAAAATCTGTACCCCGGAAGTAAAATGAATATCATAATACTAAGATGTAAAATATAATCGCTGAAAAAATTAAATATATAAGCAGTATTAAATATAGACTAAGTATCAATTAAAATTATAACTTCGGAACAAAGAGATGTTTCTGTTGACGAAATATAAGGCTACCATGGAGGGCGAGAGTGGCGGGTTTCATACCGTTTTTCAATTTCAGGCGATTTTTTAATATTGCTCGATTAAACTATCTTAAAGTCTCCTCTCCCTGTTTTAAGCTAATATTCTAAAAGTGATATAGGACCGTCGCTCCCGAGTGTCTTAGCGGGGCGGGTCCGGCGGGGAAGGATTGCCTTTTTTTTGTGTGTTATGATCTTCTCTTGTGAAATGTGCTTATTGATAGTATCAACTTTGAATGAGTCCATAAATTTAAAATAAAACTTTTGTAGTATCCTCAATATTTGTAACAGATCATTGGAAAAGAGGAATATGAGAAATTCTAGAGTGGAATGTATGAGGAAATAAAACACATAATTGTGTTATAAAACACATTAAAGTGTTAATAACATAACAAAACAAAAAGGAAGAAATACGAGGGAAAAATAAATAAAAACAAATTTAATGTAATTTAGGTATTAAAAAAAAAATGTTGTAAACATTGTACCAGTGTATTTCGTTTTTATCTATATATTTTTTTTGTCTTTTAAGATAGATTACTATGATGTGTATTATAACAACCCCCTTTATTTGGGCAGCATTGTGTCAAAAAGTTGAGTGCGATATAAAAATCGTACACCGTTGGAAAGAGCAGCTCATGAGGAATTGAATGATACCCACGACAGCCAATATTGTCCATTGAATTAGTGTCCTGAAGGCAAAAAACTCTTGGCGTTTGAGCGCGGCCACACCGATTCTGGTACATGGTCTGAGAGTATTATCGAGTCTGTATGAGAACAGCTTACTGCCCTCCCACCCAGTTTAATTTGTCTCATTTCGAATCTTCATCAACATCACTAGCTAGTATCAATAATAAAATTATAACGTTAGTTATTAGTTCATATGATTTCTTTGCTAAAGATGAATAAAGCTATACGCCTACATACAAAACATTATAGATCCGTAGTAATTTTCAGTGTTAAAGAATAACAACGTAAGACCCTATTATAAAAATATCTCCATAACCTCCAAAAATTCGCAATAATTTTAATTTTTGTTTTGTTCATTTAAAGAAATTTTTGTTTTTAAATAACTAAAAAATTTTTTTTTTAATAATTATTTATAGCTAATTACAACTGTACATTATAATACATTAAATAACTAAAATAAAAATTATTTGTCATTAATGAATCTACCAATAATATGTAATTATTCACTGCTGTTTCGAACTCACAAGGCTCACTTAAGATTTGGAATGATCTAAAGATGTCATTAGTTAAGTTAACGGAACTAGTGTTTGTTTATTAATTTTTATAAAATCTTTAATTTCAATTTATATTAAAATTAGGTCTTTTTTCTTTATGATTCTTTTTCCTGGTTTTAGCTCATGACTAAACATTTTTTTTTGGAACCCACATTAAAGAAAAAAAATATATGACTGCTTACGTGGCCTAGTTACAAGGTAAAACGTACGTAATCAGTTACTTTTTCTTTCTTTATGACGTCCATTTCCTTTCTGTTGAGACAAGGCTTTCTTTTTTTACTATTTAAATCACATACATCTAATCTTGGTAATGCTTCAAGGCTCTATTTGGTAATCTTCGTACCTAGACCACCTGACCAACTTTGGTCTTCAACTCTTCTGAAGGACATTTGTAGTACCTAAATCTATCGGAACAAAAACGGATGAAGGCCGACATAGCACCTATAAGAAGAAAATCTTATCATTCTGACAAATCTTGTAGAAAAAAATTATACATTTCTTACATTACAGGAATACAATATCTTATATACTTGATGATTATCAGAACGCTATGTGGATAAGTTAACATGGCCTTAATAATGTATAATGCATTATCAAAAACGAAAAGCCGTAAGAATTTTTTTTAAATTTATTTATTGCTATTTACAACTGTATTTACATAAAAATACACCTAGTAAATTTGATGTAAGATCAAAATGGAGTGATAAAGACATGCATAGAAACAACCCATTGGTAGCACTCTAGTAATATTTCTACATTAGAAAGGCCTCGTGACCATCTTTTTTTCAGGCGTTTCAGAGGATTGTCAAGAATAGAAGAAGATGCAATCGTACGAAACTGAAATTATATATTAAGGGAATAGCATAACTGGGATGTTACAGCAACTATTTCGTTAAAATCGATCTACGTAAAGTGTCACTTAATGCAATCGATTATAAACATTTTTAGAATTTTCACAAAAAAATGATACAACGATTTCGATAAATCAATGAACAATTAAGCAGTCTTTAAAACTATATAGGTCTTATCCTCATGAAAATAGTCACACAGAGTTTAAATGACGAATTTATAAAAGAATCTTACTCTAGATTACGTTTAATTTTGTTTATGTGAAATAAACAACCAGTTCATTGTTAGAAATCATAAACAATTGATAAATATAAAATATTAAAGAACTTAATGAATAGTTAAAGAAAAAATAGATAAAAGAATTCGATTCGGAAAAAGCCGAGACCGCTCGATCCCTTCCGATGGCATTCATACGTATACGGCTTCCTACAATAGTATAAAATAGCAAGCATTCATAATAGCAAGTAGAAACAAAATAACATTACATATCCAGAAATGACAGTGATACTTACAAAAAATTGTAAAAAAAAAACAACCGAAAGAACTCAACCAAGAATTATTTAAAAAATTATCAGCTTCGAAATAAGCTAAAAAGGTTATTAGTAATTAAGGGTTGATTGCCGGTAAGATATTGAAATCATCTATAATTAAAATATACAAATAATATAATATAAATTAAAATGTTCCATTCTGAGTAAATGTTTTCAAAAATGAAGCATCTTTATTTTTCCAAACTTGTTGATTATATAATTTTATTTACCACTAACAAAATTTATCTTTATTTAAAAGTTTTAATTTTTATTTGTTTATTGAGACTGTGAGTGTGTCGATTTTGTTTATTGAAAATATTTTTAACTGCGAGTAATTGTAAATTTTAAGATATTGTGTGCTCTTACACTATTCAGGCTAAGTAAACAACAATAATACATTACATTATATTATGCTACAGCTGTAATGATTGTTTATGCCCTTATTTACATTACCCTTAAATATATTAGGGAAGATGATCCAAGTGGCAATCAAAAAAGAACAAAAATAACAGAAAAAATATTTATTAGTAACCGACGTTTCGGCCCACTTGGCATGGCTTCATCAGGTCTGAGCCCAGAAAGAAGAGTCTCTTGACCACCATGCTCCTACTATCATCGCAAACGGTCAATTAAAAATCTTTCAGTAGTACTAAATAGGTCTTAAATCTATGTGCAGTCATAAACGTATCCACCGAATGTATGTTTATCTTATGTAATACATGTTTGTTTGTTATGCAATAAAAACTGCATGGATGAAGTGTTTATTTGTTTCAGTGTGTGTCAAGATATCTTGGAGTGAATTGCTTCCTCTGTCGATTTTTATTTTATCTTTTGATGTGAGAAGTACTATCTCTGATTAGCATTCATATGCTTGTGTTGTTTTCGTCTTGATGATGCCTGAGTTGGCTAAATAATAATTAATTTTTTCAGTTATCTACTTGGATTTATGAGACTTAAGGCTTTATTTTTGTAACTTTCTAGTTAAATCAACAGTTTCTTCTCTCATTTCTAGAGAAGTTTTATAAAAAAATATATTAAGTACATAGATGCGCAGTGGCTAAAGGATAAAGTACTGTCAATGTCAGTTTTAAAGCATAATAAATTAGACATTAGTACACACTAAGGAGCCTTCCGACAATAAAGTCATACGTAGTTGGCCAGGACCCGGATTGCTCTGCCGCTAGTTAGAACCCCCTGAGCGTACCCCCATCGCACGTGCTTTGTGACATAAAGGAAGGCATTAAACAATGACATTGCTTGTGCGATCCGATTTAGAGTTATTGTTGTCATGTTCCATGAACTTGTTGGACCACCCAGGAACCGTTTGCGCTGGGACAAAAACGTAACCTGCCCAGGCGCAAGGCTATAACATCCAAGTTAGTGATGGTCGCCTTTTTTATTTCCTGTCTAATGACCAATAATTTATAGGATTCTGAGATAAAATGAACGCACAATAATTTTGATGAAGAAAACGATTTTGGACTATAAAAAAAAAAAAAAAAAAGATAGCTTAAAGTTATTACTAGGCATTACAACAGAATATTTTTGAAAATAGGAGGGCAATATATTAAATTTCCATTAGAAAAAATCTTGATTAAAAAAAGTTGTGCTGCCCAACTGTATTGGGTCGCTAACTACACAGCATACCCTTTTTTTTTTATTCTCATAGTGTACTCAAAGTACAGTAAATTTATAATATATAATAGTGATATATGATTT
>NW_027113124.1:759493-764947 GCF_000696795.3 Halyomorpha halys | reverse complement strand
AAATTTTATAAACCACATCAATCCTACTTTCAAAATTAAAACATTTCTCCAATTTTTAATAACATATTAGCCATATTTGTTTCGGTACATCGAAGGTAAGAAACTATTTATATGAGTATATTATGCAATATTAAAATATAATACTAATAATATAATTATAGATAAGTATAGATTTTACATGAATGTATTTTATTAAAACCCCGTAATGACTTCAGTAGTAGATCAGCCTTGTCACTAAAAGGTCATTACTTACAATACAGCGGGTGCCTGCTTCCTTTAACACCTTCCTTCACTTTCACTTCTGGCGAGGAATTCCATTCAAAGGATAATATAATGGGATTTCAAGTAAAAAATACCATCAAAGTATAATAAATAAAAATACATCGTTTGAAATCGAAGATATGTTTTAAAAAGCAATATATATCATGATAACACATACAGCAGTTAATTAATTATAACGGTTAGATCGATCTTGCACACGCATGTACATCTACCTTTTTCGTATATCACTGTGGTAGGATATCAAATAGAATTCACCATCATAAGGATTTAAAGTAAAAATACCATCGCAAGGGTTTCAAGTAAAATATACCATCAATGTATGATAAATAAAAATGCATCGTTTGAAATGGAATATATATTTTTAAAAGCAAGATGTATTGTGATAAATATAAAACTGGTAATTAATTATAAAGGTCAGATCGATTTTGTACACGCATATTCATCTACCTTTTTCGTATATCATTGCGGTACGATTTCAAATAGAATATACCATTAGAAGGATTAAAGTAAAAAATACCCTTCTAAAGATTTAAAGTAAGAAATATCATCACTAAAATTTCAAGTAAAAAATACAATCGCAGTATAATAAACAAAAGTGTATTGTTTCATGTTTTTAAAAGCAATATATATCATGATATATTAAGGTTTTCTTGAATTCAATTACGGTAGTAAAGAATTTCATATAATATATTTATGTATATCTTCATAAATAATTTTTTATAAGAAAAGCCATCCTATTCCTCACCTACATATATAACGCCGTTCTCCCTTCCACATATTTTCCTGACCCATGGAAATTATCAATAGTTAAAATGATACCCAAACCCCCAAAGCCGCCAGAATACCCATCCTCCTACCGTCCTATCTCTCCATTGCCGATCATGGGCAAAATCCTCGAAAAACTCATTTTAAAACGCCTATACCCCATCCTCAATTCCAATCATATAATCCCTGACCACCAGTTTGGTTTCCGAACATCCCACTCCACTATCCAGCAATGCCATGGTGTGGTGAACGTTGTCTCGTCTTCTTTTGAGCGCGGAATGTACTGCGCGGGAGAGTCTTTTTCGATGTAGAACAGGCTTTTGATCGAGTCTGGCACTCGGGACTGCTTTACAAACTCCGTAGATTCCTACCTCCTACATACGTTCTTATCATCATAGATTATTCCAAGTAAACCAAAATGGTTCCTATTCATCCCTCTATTCTCAGTCTGCTGGTGTTCCTCAAGGCAGTATTATCGGTCCCATCCTCCCATATACATTTGACATCCCAACTAATCCTAACACTATCCTAACCACGTATGCCGATGACACATGTGTGCTTGCTGTTAATAATAACCCTATAATTGCATCCCAAACTATTCAGTCCCATATCACAACCCTCGAAGAATGGTGCCGTAATTGGTTGATTAAAATTAATTCCAACAAATCCCATCAAATCACCTTTACCCTTCGTCGTAAACCTACCGACTGCTTTACAGTCTCCTTTAATAATGTTGATCTTGACCCCTGTCTAACAGATACACAACCTTGGGCAACATCTGGACAAACGACTAACCTGGAATCCTCACACAAGACAGGAAACTGCACGTCGATTTCGACTATTACAGCTTTAAGGCTCCACTAAACCTTCGAATTTCTCTCATATACTTACAATCCAAAATCTTTCGTAAAATCCTCAATGCTCCGTACTTTGTCACAAATAAAATTATGCATAAAGATCTTATTGTTCCATATGTAACCGATCTAGACCGAACCAGGTATCATTCCTTTCATTATAAACTCCCTAACCATCCAAACCCACTAGTTTCTAACCTTACTTCCTCTTCCATTCCCGACAATCCTCCGAGGCGCCAAAAAAGAAGATGGCCACGAGACCTGCTAATGTAAAACGTCATTAGAGTGCTACCAATGGGTAGTTTCTCTGCGCCTCACGCCTGTAACACTTCATATTAACTGAGATCAAATTTACTAAATGTAAATTATAATGTACAGTTGTAAATAGCAATAAATAAAAAAAAGTAAAAAATATCTTCAAAAATATTTCAAGTAAACAATACAATCAAAGTATAATAAATAAAAGTATATTGTTTGAAATATCATAATAAATATACAACACGTCAATAATAGATCAGTAGACTATTGTACTGATAAATAATGAACTATATAATAATTATATACACTGATTAATTTTACAGCATGTTATCTTAATTTACAACGTGATTGGTATATCTGACCGACCCAGCTATGATTATTTGTTTACATTTTGGAACTATTCGATACATTCAATTTATTGTTTTATTACTGTACTTATTTTTATTTATTTATATGGAAATGGATTATAGAATCTCTAACAAATATTAAATAAAATAAATTAGTTCAGATCATCAAAACTTAAAATAAATAAGTATTCTTCTTTCAGTTGAGTTTTGATTTTTTGTTTTAAGTATCGTAACATTGGGTTAGGTTATGCCACGTAGTGTGAGAATAGGTCGACGCGGAATTCGGCTAATCAGTTCTCTCTGGCTGCTTATTATTAAACCCTAATGGCTTTAATGTTCCCTAGGTGCGGTGAAACTATTGGAAGACTGAAACAAACTGTTGGGACCTCAACCCAGAAGCAGGCTACATAGATCATGAGCATTTAGACTCTTTGAGTTCAGGACGAAATGTAAGGATAAAGTAATATTACATATATTATATATCGCTTTCACGTCACAAGATTAAAAAACAAAAAAAAAAAATAGGTTTATAAATTCGTGTGAATCCTAGCTAGTTTCTTTTAACTCATTTAACTATGAAATGTTCATCTCATGACCAGCTGCGACAGTTTTATCTACAGACTATCAATTGATATTGGGCCTAATCCATAATTAAAATTTAAAAATTAAATTTATAAAAATTAAAAGATATTTTAGAACGTCCATATTTTTTTTTATTAAAAAAAAGGAACTAAAAAGATAAATAAAATTTAAAAAAAAAATTATTTCTCAGTTCTACTTCACTAAACGATATCAGTTCATAAAAACCTTTTTAGGGCTCTTAATATTAACAATAAGATTTATGGGCTAAGTTTTTTCCCATGATAAAGATACAATAATCAATCATGTTTGATCCTTCCCCATTTCGTTATTAAGTGCTGGATGGCATACATATATTGCTTTAAACCTTCTTACACGTATTTCATCCGCGTGAAGAAAATTCGTCGTATGGCAATCACCAAATAGCTTCTTTTATTATTTATTTACTATTTTTATGACCCCCTTACTTGTCATTTCTGATATACTGGGGGAGGGTTATCTAGAGATGACCAACCTATTCTAGCCGTAGTGGAGAGTTGTGGGCCCGCCACAAAATGAAAAAGACCACTACCCCAGCCGGATTCGGACCGGCGCCGCCTGCAGTTACAAAGACCTTACAACCACAAGGTTGTAACAAAAGCCTCAACCACCTGAGCTACGGACGGCCCTCGCCAATCAACCAAATGATGAAAATTGGATATCTATATTTTATAAAGAATATTTGATTCTTGCTCTTTTAATTCTAAATAAATTAAATTCTAATTTTTACCAAAAAGAGATAATTAATGTAAAGAACTGATTTCAGCTTCAGTTGCGTCGCATATCGGTCCAAACGTTATAAAAAGGAATTTATTCAAATTTAGAGCGCTCTGGTGTTCGGTTATTTATTTCAGTTGTATTATTACTATTATTTTCTGATGTAATTGTAATCAAAATAAAATATGTCTAAAATGGATAACGAAAAAAATATATCCAGGCGATTTATCTCATAGTGGGTGTAGTGATAACTTTGACTTTAGCAACATTCCCCTTCTTACTTTTTTATATATATTATTTTTAACGGGTTACGTGGTTTTTAGAAATACTATCATTTCTACAGATAGTATAAAAAAATTCCGGCGTTTTGTGAACGGCGGTGCAGAAAGTTACGGGACGAATATTTGTAAAGGTTGTTCACAACAACAGGAAAGGTTTCTTCGAAATTAATTCAGCAGTTTTCTCATGAAAAGCACCTTCACTATCCCCCCCCCAAAAAAAAAATAGAAAAATTATATATGCATGTCATTTTATTCATGAAATAGCCTTCTGTAACTCCAAGGACCCAGGTTTGAGTACGGCTGGCCAGAAAATTGTTTTCTGTTACTCTGTGAGTCAACCCTGTGGGTTCTGGAGCCCTCCTGGGATCCACCCAGCCTCATAAATTGGGTACCCACCCTTAATTTGGTACCTGGTTGGTTGGTGATCGAGCGTGATTCTGACCAAATGACCTCCTTGTGTAAGGAGTTGGTCGAGTAATAGTACTTGCTTACAAAGTACTGAACCGTTGACCCTGCATGGGTTGTAGCAGTTAAAAATTTTAATTTTCAAGTTTTATGGGTAATTAATCCGTCATGACGTTTAAGGACTATACCCCTGTCCTCAGAATTTTAGGTACAATCTTTCTATATTCACTATCTTCTTTCATTTCATAGGGACCTTCTATATATTATGGACGCCATTTATTTCTTTGTTTATCCCTCTAAATATCGAATCAAAGTTACTAAACTACATGGTTTAGTTCAAATTGCATAGAGGTACAGAAACAAAAGATCCTTTTAGACGTACTAAAATAACTTCTTGAAACAATTATAGCATCGGTTTACCTTTTACATTGCGTAAGTTTTCTCGAATACGAATTGAATCAGTTTGTAAAGTTGAAACGAGAATATCAAGTGAGATGTCCGGGCGATAGTGTTAACAACATTGTAATACAACTGCAAACGCCCGATGGAGTAAGAGGTGGATCTCATATATTTTAATAAGAGAATATATCTCAAATCTAAAACGGAAGACAAATTTTAAACACATGTTAGAAGGAAAATGTGGGGCCATTGAGGTATAATAAACGGGTGGCTGTTGCCGAACATCTTGTCTCCCCATTCCTCCGCTGACCACCCAGAGCGGTCCAAACCTTACCCTTGCTTATCTCCTCATTTTGTTTATTTTCTTCTTTATTCCTTGAACGATTTTTAACGTTTCGATTTCTTCTCTAATCCTAATCGCAGCCTTTGTCCCATTAAAGGTAAATCACTACTGTCGCATTTTCCGGTCTAATTAATCCGTTTGGGAGCTAAATTAGACTTTCTCATCAACAAAAACCGCATTTAAAC
>NW_027113124.1:757523-759009 GCF_000696795.3 Halyomorpha halys | reverse complement strand
TTTTTTTTATTTATTTATTTAATACCACCCTGATTTAAAATAACCAAATCTCGTAAAATAGTCTCTTTGTGTGTGTGAACATCCTAGCTCAAAAACAAAAAGCCGTACAAAGCTGAAACTAAATATTTAGAACCGGTGTAAGTTTAAGATGTTGCAGCGATTTTTCGTTAAAATCGAGTATCCAAACTCCAAAAACGATTTTGACAGAAATATGTATATATCAATGTAAAACTGAATGATCTTTTATATCAGCTAGTTTTTAACCACATTAAAATAGTTAATGACTTAAATACCTACTTTTCGAAAAAATCTTCTTCTTAAGTACTATTAATTTTGTTAAAAATTTGGCAATTAACTAAAGGAGAAGTATTGACAGAAAGTTAGAAACTAGAAAACCGGATACAGCCGATAGAATCCGATTCTTCCCGATCATAACCATACGCTGCTCGCTTGAATAGTGGCGCATCTGACAAGTACAATTACTTTATATTATATTCGATATTCAATAGATTGTACCGTAGACTGTGTTTATTTCTTGACAATCCTAATAGCTTTTGGACAGATAATAGAGGGTCAGTAGAGAGATAAATATTTATTTGTTGTAAATACACCTTCAAGGGTGGTAAGTAAAAGTTGATTGTTGTGCGCGCCACACTTTTTTTCAGTAGTATTGGTATCAATAAGATTCAAATAGTTCGTAAAAATTAATAAAATTAAAAAAAAAATTTTAAACAAATTCCAGAAGTGAAACAATGGAAGATTCAGCTTCCAAAGATAGAAAGCAGTTTTAGTTTCATTGTCAATAAAAAGAAAGCATGTTGAAGTTATTAATATTAGTGAAAGGATAATTATTATTCAGGGTGTCTAAAAGGGGTATGTGCCATTAAAAAGAAAAATACTTCAAAAACAAAAGGAAATTAAAGAAAAATAATTGATTTATTACTAATATATGCTTATTGAAAACCATTTTCCAAAAGTATTATTGCCTGAATGGCACACAAAAAGGGGGTTATGATTATTTTTTTGGAATGGCTAAGAGACGCGCAGGAGGTCGGGCGTTACGGCTTTACTCGGTTTGTGGAGTTTCATTAGCGGATCCCTTTGTTCCATAAAATGTTTATTGTTAATGTAATTTACTGGCAAAGAAAGCATATTGTGCATATGCCCGTAAAATGGCCCCATCGCTTGTAAAAGTTATTGTAAAACTGTGGGTATTGGTGTACCCCTCAATATTAAAAAATCAGAAAGTTTACTTTTTTATTATTTGACTAAGAAAATTAAACCATCTTTTTAAATTGAAAAAAAAAATATTTCAACCTTGATTTTGACGAAACGTTTTACAAAAAAATGATGATTATGATGGACTAAAATTATGTTAAACTGCTTATAAAATTAAACAACGTGTGACAAAAAATAATCACATTAGCAATCGTTTAGAATTCTAGAAATGCTAACAAATTATGATTTTATAAATTTAATTATTTTA
>NW_027113124.1:755672-757403 GCF_000696795.3 Halyomorpha halys | reverse complement strand
AAAAATATGATAATCAAATATCATATCACTACTATTTTAACAAAAGAAATTTAGGTTTACATGCATGGTATCAAAAACTAGACCAATTTTAGATCTTTGCTTGGGTCTTATCACATTTTGAATTAATACTTTATTTTTTTTTTTAAATTTCACTGCCAATATTTTTTCTTGAACTTATTTTTTTTCAGTAGAAAAAACAAAGCCTTGGATGAGGTAACCTCATAACCGAGCTGCCTATTTATTTTTTTTACTTCAGATGGGAGATACAGGATTAGAGGCAATTTTTTTTTTGAATGGGGGAGAGGATAATCTAAATTTTTTTGGGGGGATCCCTACAATTTTTTGGGGAAGGAGAGGAAGAGGGGTGGTGAACATAAATCTAAGTAGTATAAGTTTTCTAACAAAAATTTATGTCGGCAATAATGCAAAGTCATCAAAAAACAATAAAAATTACACGTTATTTTTTAAATTTTTGCATATAAGTTGCAAATTAAGTTTTCTATGCAAAAAATAACCTAATATTAAAATAGAAATGAGGACATTATCTACAATTAATTTTTTTGTACAATGTATGTGTTTTCGCGCAACATTAAAAATTATTATTAAGTATTAAAGCATTTGAAAAAAGGCTTGATTAGAAATATTTTTATTCTATTGTGAAAATAATATATATGTCTTATCACATTTTTCATGTTGTGGTAGACACAAATTCGAAGTTGTCCACAATTGCTTTTCGACAAATATGAAGAATCATTTAAAAAACACGTTTTTTGTTTTGTTTTTTTATCGGAGTTAATTGTTTTTATTTTATTGTGCATATTTAGAAGGTAATGTGGTGTTACCGAAAGTTTAAGGAACTTTAGACAGGACATCAATAGCTCAGTAAGAATCAACAGTTTGAACCAATCTAACACTATTTTGGTCTTTATTAGGATTCTATTAAAATGAGTCTAGCGACTTGACTGCTGAATATGTTTTAATAAATTTTATTTGCATCGATTTTTTAAAAAAAATTTGATACAACTTTTTAAATTTAAATTAATACAAAATGTAAATACAATGCACAATTACATGACTACATTTGTAAATGTATCACTTAAATTTAGCTACTAATTTTGAGTAACATTTTAACTTGAAAAAACCTTAAAAACCCAATGCAAATTCATACTATTGTATTAATCATTTGACATATTGTATATAATTGTACTATTAACCAATTGGTAAAAGACATTTACCACAGAGTGAATATTGGTACTAATAGGTAAACTTTAAGCTCAACCTAATTTCAACTCATTTTTTCATTAGTTTGAGAGGGGAAATTTCCCCCTTCCTCTCACTCTGAGAAACCGCTACGGGGCAGAATCAGACGTTGTCATACAAATACTCTTAAAAAAATTAAGGGCAATACTTCTAGACAGAGGCCATTTACCGCAATGGTCGTTCAAAGAAGTACAGAGGAAATTTCATAACGGTCGATCAATTCATCAGGAACTCATTTTCTAGCTTTTTTACCTTCGCAGTGACAGGAAGGAAGAGAGTAACAATTAATCAGCCCACTGAAGATTTCTCTTCAGCTTCCGGAAGAATTTTATATATTTTTTTTTATCCTGGAATTTTTGTCGGTCCTTACTCGTTTAATAGATCATTCATGAAATTAATTGGAAGCTGTAAAAAAAATGAAATGAAAATCACAACGTCTTAATTAAGCTCATTATTAGTAAGAATAACAAT
>NW_027113124.1:752442-754912 GCF_000696795.3 Halyomorpha halys | reverse complement strand
GTGGGTAGATTCTCCACATGTTTTTATCATGTTACTATGTCACCTACAGCAAATTTACTTGTTGTATATATGTGTATACAGTTGTAAATATCAATAAATAAATTATTAAAAAAAAAAAAAATAGTATGAGACGTGAGGAATAAATGTCTCTACAACGTCTTGGACTTAAAAGAATTCCTATTTCTCACTTATAAAGCATTGAAGTCTCCAAACTCGGTTTACGAAACATTTACCTATTCAGAGGATAAATGTCTTTCAGGTCACCCACCACTCCTGGTGCTCTGGAGATCATCTCCCGAATTTCGAAAATATTTTTCAGAGCTCGACCGTTCTTGCCAAAATTCCAAATTCCTTTGTTAATTATTGTAAACCACCGCCAATCCCAAGGCTGTTGTATAGACTTTGATGAAGTCCTCCATTATCCCTGACCATCTTGGAATTCAGGAACGGTTGATTATCTACCGTTAAAATGTAATATGAAAATATAATATGTAAGTAGTAATTTTTTTATATTTTATAATTTTTAAAAGAAAGACGAAAGCACATGTAGCATGTATTACTGATATATTGTTCTCATAGTTATAAAAAGAAAAATTAAAAAACAGGACAATGTTCACAGTTTTCAAATAGCTATTACAAAATTATCCATAATAAACGTTGTTTAGTTATAAAAGTTAAAGAAGTTTAGTGATTAAAATTGAAATATAAATTAAACTAAAAGTATTATACTAGGAAAGAAAATTAAAGAAAAAAAAAATTACAATGGGACAAAATGAATACTTTCTTGTATTTATGTATATTTTTATATAGAAAACTATATAAATATAAACATGTATGTACATATGGAATTATTATAATGAATTAATATTGATTTGAAACTAAATAATTAAAAGAAAAAAAAGCATACAATGATTTCGGCTGTGGTACATTTTTATTGCAATATATTTATAACATCTATAATTTTAGGATGGGAATTTTTTAAACATGACTTCAGTTTTTATAGCTTTTGACAATTATAATTTTAGTATTCACATAATATTAATTATTAACGTTTAATATTTTTCTATGCTGATTATTAGTTCAGTTTAGTGCATTGTGTTTAATTTTATATATTTTTTAATTACATTTTTACGTAAAAGGTTTTAATCGTAACTATATTAATATTTTAAAAAAAATATATATACATAGACAGGTTGATAATCATTATTGTAATCAGAGATACACTTAATATGTATGAGCTTCTTCTTTAGAAATGAATACTAAATAAATAACTTAATATTTTCAGATAACTAATAAATAATATATCATTATACCTTAACCGCGTGTTAGTAAACAATAACGAAGTACTATATACTTTTCATAAAATAATAACTTGGCGACAGCTCACATTCCGGTCTGATATATGCGAAACTAAACGTTCACCAATTAAATATAAGATTTGCGATTTTTTAAAACCATTAGGTTAATAATATTTATGAGGCAGTGAAAAATGTCTTCATCTTTTTACCCGGTATGTAATTGCCCTGTCAGCATGAAGATGGATAACTTCCTCCTCCTTTCTAAATTAAGATGGAACCTGTGACATAAACATGATCATCTGAGAAAATCATCCACATTGCTGGAGAAATCACGTTTTAAAAAGTATATATGAATGTTCTCTTTATAATATAGTTACACATTCCTGTAATTCATTTTTTATCAACATAGATTAAAATACAATCGTAATCATACTGATAAGTAGCTATTGAAGCAAAATCAATTGCTATCTCGTGCTTCACTATGTCGGATATTAAAAAAATAACAAGAATCTCACATAACACTTACAGATTGCTAGAGTCGTTATGAAGAATAAAAAAAAGTGAAAAATCGTTTCTGTAATATAGAAATTTAGCCTATTTTATCGAAAAATCTGTTTTGAAACAGGTAAGTGAAATTTGTGGGATGTGCTTACCGCAATTTTTTTTTTAATTTACTTATTTAAAAGCAATTTAAATTTCAAATATGTTGCTTTTGATAAGAATTTCATTTTCGTTTCAACTACTTAAACTTCGTAAAATAAAGAAAAATAAAAAATCTGTATTTATTGAGCAGATAGTTTGATGAATAACTTAATTTTCAAAAAGCGTCGATTTTCATAAGCTAGCTATTTTTAAATTGATAAAAAAAAATTTAAATTGATAAAAATTTAGTTGTATAACAGAAAATTATGGGGAAAATAGGCAGGCATAATAATACTAAAGGGTATAAAATACTCCGTAGTTCCTACCTCATTTTCACAGAGTATTCTATACATATCTCATAGTATTCTATACATGTTACAGAGTATCCTATACCCTCTGCTAAGAATACATTACTAGGGACCAACTAATGATTTCCCATCTTATTACCCAATCAGTAAACTTTCAAATTTGTATTAATTTTCTTATTAATAACAGAGTGGGGAAAAATTTATGTCATAAAAACAAAACGT
>NW_027113124.1:749872-751432 GCF_000696795.3 Halyomorpha halys | reverse complement strand
TAATTATATATACATGAACATTTAGATATGTCATAGTTACCTTCATATAATTGGATACACATTTGAATATATTATATAACCCACAGAACAGCATATTATATCGCATAATATGTATATTACTGTAATATATGACTAAATTGCCGGAAAAACAACTTTTAGAAAATATGAAAAAATAAAAAATCTTACCTTCAGTTTTGAACCTAAATGTTTCCATTCCTTCATCTTGAGCATGTGAATTAAAATGGCACAAACACGTATAAAAAATACAAACATTTCCGCTCTCCAGTAGGCGACTAGAGTTGACGCTAGCGGAAGAAGCCGAAACACACTGTGGGACATGACGGCCTACCTGGAGGATGTTGGCTATGCGGACGACGTATGGTTGCTGGACCATGCCCTCTGCATCCCAACCAAGGTCAGATAACCAGTAACATTTAGCTTATAGATCGAACAAAATTGATCAAGTACCCTAGTTCAGAAGCGTAGTAAGGGAGTTCACCACTAGACCGATCAGAGGGGAAGTGTTGGGTAATTACAAAAAGTCTGAAGGATGAATGATTAGTGCTATCACGACATCGGAGTCCATGACAAATAGAGTTTAAATTGTAGACAACTACATATAGTTATTAATAATTGTTAATTATCTAATTGTTAATAGAGGTTGGTAGATTTGTTTTAGGCAGCCCAATTTTAATTTTGTATCTTTAAAAGATTTTTTTTTTTTTTATGAGATAGACTATTTTTATTCTCTTGATTGTAGGAAAAAGTCCGGGTGGCGGTCAATAAAGGTGTCAAAATAGTAAAACAAAACTATTTATTGTTAACCAACGTCTTTACCCACTTTACAGGGCTTCGTCAGGGCTGTCAGATTAAAGCAGAGATGACGAGTGAGCTGACAGCCCTGAAGAAACTCGCCAAAGTGGGGCAAAACGTTGGTTAACATAAATAGTTTTGTTTTACTATTTTGACACCTTTATTGACCGCCACCCGGACTTTTTTCCTACAATCAAGAGAATAAAAACAGTCTATCTCATAAAAAAAAAAAAATCTTTTAAAGATGTTAACCAAGGTTTTGCCCCACTTTGGCGAGTTTCTTCAGGGCTGTCAGCTCACTCGTCATCACTGCTTTAATCTGAGAGCCCTGACGAAGCCCTGTAAAGTGGGGAAGGACGTTGGTTAACAATAAATAGTTTTATATTACTATTTTGATAGCTTTATTGACCGCCACGCGGACAATCTTCCTACAATCTACTTCATACGGTCGACTGCCTTCTTCCAATATTTATATTCTCTAATATTACAATTAAAATCTGTCTCAAATAAGGACACTAAGTATACTTAGACATAATAAAATAACAACAGAATCCAAAAAATAAGGAAACAATAAAACAATCAACATAAAAACGAAAATAAATTTGCAAAGTTAAATTCATATGAGTATTTTTAAACTTTTATTGAAATAATACAATCTGCCACAATCCAGGACAGCAACTAATAAGACTTTAAGTACTCAATTATACCATATGTATATATAATATAAAGAAAAAATAAATAATATAA
>NW_027113124.1:737177-749480 GCF_000696795.3 Halyomorpha halys | reverse complement strand
TTAAATAAGCCACAATTAATTGTAGTGTATCATAAATATTAGTGTTTTATCTATTCATTAAAAAACTATACATAGGAAAAGATGAACGAAAGAAAAAGACAATAGTACTCTTCTTCTTCTTTCTCTTCCTCTTTAGTACCATTCAGCGTGGAGGTGCCTCTATCCAAGCAAACCAAGCCCCTAGATCCCGAGCCAGCACCCTCATGGCATCCCAGTTTTTCCATCTTTTCTCTCCCACTCTGGAAATGTAGTCCTTCCATTGCATTCTGGGTCTCCCTCTTGGGCGTTTTGTCCCTCCTGTTCGTCTCGGCTCAAAATATTTTCTTGGATCCCTGTCTTTACTCATCCGACAGAGATGTTCAAACCATCTTAATTGTCTCTTTTCAATGGTATCCTTTATGGAGATAGTTCCAACATCTTGTCCTCTCATTTCGTATGCGATCCCTCCTAGTTAGATCTGCCACTCTTCGTAGGTATCTCATTTCCATTCTAGTGACTCTGCTTAGGTGCTTATCAAGTGGTACCCAGCTTTCACTTCCGTAAAGTAGGGTAGGTAGGTATATAGCCTTGAAGATATGTACTTTAACATTCTTCTCTACCTCCCTTTTCCCTACAACTGTGTTGCAGAGGTGGTAGTATATTGCATTTGCCTTCTTTATCCTATTGGATATCTCTTGGTCTACCTTTCCATTCCTGCTGATCACTGTTCCTAGGTAAGTGTACTTGTCCACCATTTCTATTGGTTCACCTTTGCAAAGTATTTCAATGTTTTCCTGTTCCAGGCCTATTTGCATTAGTTTGCTTTTCCTGACATTGAAGGTCATTCCCTTTCTTTCCAGCTCAGCTTCCCATTCAGTTCCAGCTTGATGTAGGTTCTCTTTATTATCTGCTATAAGGACAATCTCATCCGTAAATACCATTACCTGGGCCAGTTTGTCCTCATGTTCCATTTGCCAATAGTAGTCGTGGGCTGTCTTCCGTTTGCACATTTTCAGATTTTATCCATATAATTGATGAAGATGAGGGGGCTCAAACTATCTCCTTGTTTTACTCCTTTCTCAATTGCAAAGGTATCGGACTCTCTTTCGTTAATACTTACTATTCCCTTGGAATCATGGTAGGTCGACTTTATAACTTTTATCAATCCTTGCGGGACGTTTTTTTCAGAAAGAGCATTCCACAGTTCTTGTCTAAGGACAGAATCAAAGGCAGCCTTTAGATCTATAAATGCCAAGAAGATACTCTTTCCTTGTTCCCACGATGTATCAATGTTTGTTCTGAGAGAAAACATATGATCCTGGGTCTGGCGTTGAGGCCTCAAAGCAGCCTGTTCCTCTTCTAAGTCTTTCTCCACTAGCTCTCTCAGCTTCTTTTCTAATATTGATGTATAGAGCTAGTATAGTATACAACCTTGGATAGACAGATAGGTCTAGTGTTTGATCTTAGTTAAAATGGAGTGTGTTACAGGCATGTAGAACAACTACCCATTGGTAGCACTCTAATGACATTTTACATTAGAAGGTCTCATGGCCATCTTCTTTTCAGGTGCCTCAGAGGATTGTCAGGAATGGAAGAGGATTCAAGGTTAGAAACTAGGGGGTTTGAGTGGTTAGGGAGTTTGTAATGGAAGGAGTGATATCTGGTTCGGGCTAGTTCGGTTACATAGGTCTTTATGTATGATTTTATTTGTGACAAAGTAAGGAGCATTGAGGATTTTACGAAGGATTTTGGAAAAATAAATTAAATTTTAAAAAATGTAATTACGATATGTATAAATAAAAATACAAATCGAACTAAAAAAGCTAACTTATGTATAAGATAATGAAAATTAAATTTAAGCAACAATAAAATAAATATTCATTCACACTTATACAATATTTGCATTCAGCCAACAGAACTCCGAGACATTTCTAGCACCCTTTGACCTGAATGACGTATAAAAATGTCCAGTCTTCAAGGCAGTATGCGAATGACGTTCACACACGTACTACATATTCATAATAAATTATTAATTGCGATATACATTGCTATTGTGTAAGTAAACACTGTATGTTTAAAAAAAAAATCTAAAGTTTTCTTTTGCATATCATTGTGAAGCATAAAAAAAAATGTGGTAACATTTTTAAATGATAAAAAAGGGAAAACAGCGATTAAGAAAAAAATAAATAAGTACAAGTAGATTCTTCCAGGATTGTTAATTATTCACATTTTCAATGACGTGATTCAAAATTTAAGTTAAATTTTAACTGGTTAAAATTAATTATGGAGTTGATTTAGTTTATTTGGGGCATCTCATCGTTAAGATCTTACCCTTCATCAGAATATTCAAATAGCCAAGGCAAAATTCTCACCGGTTTTGTTGGGACAGATCTTTCAATTAACCATGGAGGTAATGGAAACCAATATATTTTAATGAAATGGAAAACAGAATAAAGGAATTTTTTTTAGTTCCGAACCTGCTGAAAACTTATAAAAATCGCAACATTAATATAATGTTTTAACATCTTACGAAGTGAATATTTTTTATGTATAAAATATACGAAACGTATAGTGAAAAGGATCCTCAACTATCTTCTGTGTATGGGGATCATCAGCTGTTCTAAGGCTGACCGGGGGTTACACGACAGCATTATATTTATTTATTCATATATTTACGTATTTATATTAGGTATGTATATATTCATATGTTTATGTATTTGTTTTATGTATCTCTATCTCTCTATCGGTTCCTGATGAGAACCGACTGAAAATGTATGCAATATATTTAACTCAAGCACAAGATACCTTAGATCCCCTTGCCATATCATGCTAGATATGAATATTTGTAATTAGTCATCGGAGTTGTTTTTAGCGGTATTATGTGATATGTATGGCTGGCACCAGCTGGAAATTTAAACATAAAATAAGTTCTTGTGTCGACGGGTCATACGTGATAAGGGGTCATACCAAATGAACCGCCTCGCTTGGGTCATTGACCCTTGTGGCAAAACATTAAAAGTAATATACATGCATAGATACCAGTTATGACCGGGGCACACACCCCTGGGGGACTGTTAACCACGTAGGTAGGGGTAAAGGGAGTAGGCGGAAGTCACACATCGCAGGGATTCAGCAGAGGCCGCCGGCAGGCTGCAGAATGACGCAGGATCAAAGATCCGCTCCGCCACCACTGCCAAGATTGACAGGTGCACCAAAATAACTAAGACCTTTTCCGTTCTAATTTGAATGGCAATAATCGAATTGATAAACTTAGAGTCAGTATAAATAACAAAGATCCCAACTGGTACTTCTCAATTCATAATATAATGTTAGAGGATAAGGAACCAGATCTACCATGGTCTATAATCATATTATTCTTGCTAATGTATGTATGATTAAAAATGTAAAAAATGCAACCAAGAATTCACTTTATAATTCAGAATCCCTGCATGCCACCTCATAATAATAGCATAGCAAATCGGTAAATACGACACAGTTAAGTTATAAGTATTCATATCTAGCATGCCATGGCAAGGGAGTCTATGATATCTAGTGTTTGAGTCAATATATTGCATACTTTGTCAGTCGGTTCCCATCAGGAACCGATAGAGATACATAATACAAATACATAATACAAATAAATATAATAAAATATAATATATAAATGAAAACATAAATATATGAATAAATTAAATATAAAATGTGTACGGGGAACCCATGGTCAGCCTTAGTACCGCTGAAGCCCCGTACACGGTACGTGTTTATCAATTTCTATACTATTTTGCTATCAAGTTCTATAATGATGAAGTGGCATGGAAGGATTCTTAATTATAAAGTCAAGTCTTGGCTGCATAGGTTTATATTTACAATTATACATACATGAGCAAGAATAATATTATGAGAGAGCATTGTAGATCTATTTCATTAAACTTTAATTACTATATTATGAATTGAGAAGTACCAGTTGGAATCTTTGTTATTTATATTGACACAAGTTTATTAATTCTATAATTGACATTCAAAATACAACTGAAAGATCTTACTTGTCTTGGTGCCTCTGTCAGCTTGGCAGTAGTGCCGGCGGATCTTCGTTTCGCTGAAATGTGCTTCCCTGTACGGCAGCTGGAACTCTAGCTTGGCAGACTTTGGACTCTCTCTGAGCTCTGTCCTGCTTGGGCTGTCCCTGAACTCTCTACCGGGTATTTCAACTCTCTTCGTTTCAAAATGTCCCTTACTTTTTTTTTTTTTCTAACCTCCTATTTATTTATTTTCAATCAATTACAATTATATATATTTTACTTAACCTAGGAAAAATTATATATACACATATTTAAATTTTATCTTGTTTTGCCTGATGACATTAGATGAGGAAAACATTGTCCGCTGAAGGCGGTTTGTAAACGAGTGGCGTGATAGCCGGGGAGCTAACAGAGAATGGGGAGGGACCATTCCGGCGTGTGGTGTTGAGGTGTGGGTGACTTCAGGCTGCAGAGCCAGAAGTCCTTCCCTCGGCGAGGACGTCGACCTAGGGGACCGTGCTTTGCCACCTCCCAGGTGCGAGGTTGCGATTTCTCGGAATAGGGGATTGGCACAGGCTTTCAGCCCATCAAAGAACTTGATGTGCCTACGGCCTATGAATTCCGGCACAGAAGGGAGTTGGAGCTCCTGTCTGATAACACTATTCCTGGCCCTTTGGAGTGTGGTTCCTCTGACTATTCGCCGAAGGAGGGAATTCTGGAAGCTCTGCAGTTTGGTTAACATGGTCTGGTAGAGGTGCCGCATGAGTGGTGCGCCATAGAGCAGAGTCGGACGTATGATGGCCTTGTAGATCTTCAGCTTGACGCGGAGCGAGATCTGCTGTGAGGTGAGCAGGTGATAGAGTCTATACGACTTCTGTCGGGCTAGCTTAAGCCTCTTCCTGACGTGACTAGAGAAGGTGAGGTCAAGAGTCAAGAGTCACGCCGAGGTAGAGGATGCTATTAGAGTTTCCGACTCTCACCATCCACAACGAACTGCTGGCGTAGCCTGCTTTTCTTGCCCTTCTGGAAGGACATGACAATGGCATCCGTCTTCGACGGATTAACCTTGATTCCGTCCTTTTTCAGAGCAGCTACAATGGTGGCAGAAGTAGTTTGCGCATAATGTAGGGCCAGTTCAGCTCTCATGCTTGAAACACACACACCGATGTCGTCGGCGTAGGCTGCTACAACTGCATTTCGATGCTCGATGGCGACTACTGGTGTCGTAAACGACAAACAATAGAGGTCCAAGCACCGAGCCTTGAGGTACTCCGCAGATGGTGGGGACTGGAGGCGACCAGTCTTCACCAACTCACCAACGACGAATGATCTCCCACGGCGGCGGGAAACTTGAACTCCTCCAGTCGGCGGAGCAGCAGCGGGCTGGACACGCTCTCAAAGGCCTGGCTGCAGTCTAAGGAGATGAAGGCGGTCGCATCATTTTTCTTCATCCGCTGGTGTGGGCTTGCAGCTTTACCAGATGATGATCTCATGCGACACCTCGTTGGAACCCAGTCTGCTCGGGTGGTATGACGTCGGCTTCCCTGCAGTGCTCCATGAGATGGTGTTGTAGGAGCCGCTCGAAGACCTTGCTCATGTGCGAGAGGAGGCTGATTGGGCGATAATGCTCGGGCGAGTCACCCTTCTTCCCAGGCTTGAGTAGAGGTACTACGATCGGTCGTTTCCAGGCCGCTGGGAAGTAAGAGATCCGTATACTCGAGTTATCTCAAACTTAATACGGGAAGTTATAGCGAGTAAGTTGGTTAAAAAAAAATGTATTTTTCATTGGAGCTCAATATTATAAAAATTAACAAGACTAAAAAACCTAATAAAACATCATTTAAACTAGAGTAAACTTTCTAAAATATGAGTCCTAATAGAACTATTTACGTTCAATAGTTCTTGAAATATAGCTTTTTAAAAAGTAACATTTCATAATAAAATGCCCTGAGAATCAGTAGTTACTAAATTAATTTTGGGAAATCTATATCTCAGGAACCATTCGACGTACAGAAGTTAATTAGCATTCCTATTAAAGCTAGTTTAATGTGGCCTAAAGTAGTATATGGCGTTTATCTTCAGAGTAGTAGTTTTTATGAAATTTGATAAAATAAATTCACAAAATGTGGATTTCAAGTTGTTCGAAAAAAAATTTTGATTTATGCGAAAATATATCTCAGGGATCATTAGACGTACAGATGTCTGCGAATATTCAAAATAAAGCTACTTTAACATATTATAAAGTAGTATATAATAATTATTTTCGCAGGGGTAGCAGTTGTTATGTTATTCGCAAATAATAAGAATTTTGCAAATGAAATTTTGTTGGAATAACTAGAAATTAACTTATTTTAACAAATATAAAAACTACTACACCTACGATGATGACTGTAATAGACTACTTTATATTACATTAAACCAGCTTTGATTTGTGTGCTAATAGACATCTGTACGTTGAATAATTCCTGAAATATAGTTTTCCCCAAATTAATTCACTAACTACTGAGTTTCAGGGCATTTTATTATGAAATGTTACTCTTTAAAAAGCTATATCTCGGGATCTATTAAACGTAAATAGTTCAATTAGGGCTCATATTTTTAGCAAATGTATTCTACTTTAAATGAAGATCTAGTCTGGTTGGTAGTTTTAAAGATCTGGGCCCTGTTTCATAATAAAGTACAAACTAATACTATTAGTCTTGTCGATTTAACTTAATACAATTACACTGACTTATACAACAGTAACTTTTACTTTAGTACTTTTTAACTCCTGTAATATCACTAATAGTCCTCCATATAATGAAAAAAAATAAGTATTAGTGCAATTACCACATTGTTTCTATACTTGTACTATGAACTAATACTATTAGCTTTCATTATGAAACAGGGCCATGGAGTTCTGAAAGAATTTTTTTTTTTTAACTTTTGAAACAGCTGCCATTTTTTATTCCCTCTCACTATGCTGGAAAGAGTCATAAACTTAACATAACTAGTAATTATACGTAGTTTTCATTAAAGTAATAAAAAATTGGGGTGAAATAACTTTTTTTCCCACTAGACTCTTATATACTATAAGCTGAGACTGAATTTCATTATTCTTTCACATTTTATTCCACTATGTAAGATATTTTATACCCGGACCTATATCTATGGAATAATAAATTAAAATTTAATGTTACCCGTTTTATTTTTGGATTACTGTAAGATTAAATTATTTCGATATTAATAGCATAAAATTGAATGTCTTAACCAAATTTTCCATATTATACAAATATAAGAATGTATGCCAGAACCAATTTATTTCATTCCTTCTTAAATAAATATAGTTAAGAATAGAAAACTATGAGAGGCCACAATTAAACAGGAGAGGAATTGATTCAAACGAAAAAAAAAAAAAAACAAGTAAATACAATTGTCGAATTTTCTTGAAAAGTATAATTTAGTGATCTTCAGCAACAGAAAAAATGCCTAGAATAAGATTCATTCTTATATAAAACCTTTATGTTTCTGTTTTCAACCTGGATTTTTACTCCACCTATTATACTTTATTACTTTTTTAGTGGTTAATGGTAGTTTATTATCAAATTTTTAGTCTTACTTTTTAGTTGTGAGTATTTAGTAAGTTTGCTTTAAATCAAACAAGATCTGGCAAGCTGTATTAATATTATAAATAGAACAATAAAGTTGATTAAGCAGGATCTGGGAGGTTTATAAACAATTCAAGTTTATACTACACCATTTTGTACATTTTGGGTTTAGTTCAGGAAAATCCCGTCTCAACTAATAACACAAACTTTTTTTTTTACGCAATGTATTTAAGAAGGAATATAAAGTAACTACAAAATGAACAATAATACCTTACCTAAGCAAACATCTCATAATATTATAATTGGATCCACACTGATCGACTCTGAGCCGCACTGAATCAGACTGAATATTCAAACAAACTGACAAATATGGCCGCAGAATGTTTACAGTAAGAAATTATATTGACAAACTTCGGCCATCCTTCCCCCACCGCACAACCAAATCGCTATTCTGTTAGCGGAAGCATATTATATGTTGAGAGACTATATATATGTATTTATTAAAGTTAAGTAGATCGACTAGATCAGCTGATCGAGATGTATATATAGAGGTACTGAACCAAATAAAGTTAGTCTTGTTTTTGCATAGAGAGAGTCTTCTTTACATATTCTTCCGACATCCTTTTCCTTTTTTATTATTTTTTCTACGCCAACACGTAACTGGTGCCGAAACCCGGGACGAGTGTATAGGTTGAAAGTTATTTTTTAAATTTAAAAAGAAGAACAAATTTTTTTCTCTCTCTCTGTCATATTTGCTAAACATCGTAATTTCAAAGAAGTATTTAAGAATGACATTGACTGAAGAGCAAATAAATGCTATCGAACGGATGAAACTCCAAACAGTAATCTCGCAGAACCTGCGGAATGCCATTTCAGATTTAGAATGGTTTACTGTAGAAATTTAAGTTGAACCATTTTCTCAAAGCAGGCGACTGACTTATAGCAAGAATAGAAACTAAGGTAGCGGAAGAGCTACTAAATAAATGAGATTCTGACTCACTGAAGGCGGGCTTGGTATGCAGAATAAAGAGGAGTATTCTAAACAAAATTCAGGCCGATGAAGAAACACCCATAGTTAAGGATAGGCTGAAGAAGGCGTTCGGAGGAGGACGATGGGTCCCAGAGGAGGAGATATTTATGATGATCAGGGAGACGAAAAATCCAAACAGAAAAAAAATCCAAAAAAAATCCAGACAGTCTAGTGGGCAATATACCGCGGAACTCCTGGCACGCTTTAACAAAATTCAAGATAAACTCAGCGAAATGATGGAAACAATCCTGGTACAGGGTCGGATGCAATTCCTACCTAATAGTACTAAAGATTCAGTTGGTAAGAGAGCTAGGGAAGAAGAAATGATTTCCAAAAGAGTGCTCGTTTGTGGAAATTGCTCAAGATCTAATAGAAACAAGCGCTAGAGAAGAGAAATAGGAATGGACATAGAAGAAACCGGCTGGACGAAAGTTTGTTACAATCGCCCGAGGAATAATTCAGTTCCATGGAGAAGAAGAGAGCAACAGGAAAGTGCAAAAGAGAGGATAAAAAACCCGGAGTGAAGAATGGGCCAAATAAAAACAAGAAGCAGTGGGCGCCGTGAAAACCAAAAATGCCATGGATGCGGAAAAATAGGGCACTGGATGGCACAATTCTCCCGTACCCGATGTTTCGAATGTGGAATAGAGGGACATATAGCGAGACAATGTCCTTATATGTTTCGACTAAAAAAAAAATCGAACCAGATAGAACCGATGGAGGTGAATTCCCAACGTGTGAGGAGGAGAACGATCTTCAAATGATAACACCGACACGTCTCAGGCCTTAGAGATTGAAGCAGAAGAGAATGATGGTGGGATTCATAACATACAGCAGAACAGGAGGAACGTGTGGAGATGGTATATGGTGGCTGGCAAGGCGAAGGAGATCTTAAGTGCGTGTCCGCAGAGGGGCGTCCGCATTTTGGTGAGCCACGGCGCAAGAGGAGAACACGGCAGCCAGCCTATCATCCGAGCTAAAGGAGTGAGATGCTTGGTAGATACAGGGAGTTCCAATACCATTGTGTGCAGGGAAGCTCTGGATAGGATGAGAGGTGGAAATAGGGCGCTCCAGATCAGGGAGTGTCAGTGTCAGCTAATCACTTTAGGGGGGGCTGTAGATTAGAGGGGGAGGCAGAAATGGAATTGAGTATATGGGGGCTAAGGGCAAAAATCTAATGGTACACATAGTAGGAAAGATATCCCGAGACTACCAAATGATTATAGGGTGTGACCTACTGGTGAAAGTAGGCGCACGGGTTCAGAATCACGGGAGTAAGTGGGACATAAAGATAGGAAAGAAGGGATATGTCTGCCAACAGCTTGTAGGAGATATTAAGTGAAGCAAGGATAGGAGCTATTAATATAGAAGGAGGCTGGAAAGACCAAATCATGGAAGAGTTTGAAACACTTTTTTTAGAGAAGGGGATGTACTGGGAACAACAGGAAAAACAGTACATGAGATTCACCTAAAAGAAGATAGGGTAACCTGCGTGAAGACGTACGAGACGGTACCTGCAAGCACTTCGGCAAAATATTGGAGAGGAGACAGATAATTTACGTGACCAAGGAATCATATTGGAAAGCACTTCACCTTTAATAGTCCGTTACGGGCAGTCAGAAAAGCGTACTGGGTGAAAATGGAGTAAAATACAGAGTAGTGGTCGACTATCGTAAATTGAATGAAAACACAGAAAACGAGAAGTTTCCCATACCTTGGTTCGAGGATATTTTGAATAGATTGAGCAAGCTAAAATTTTCAGCAAAATACAATACACAAGTTCGATCAGCAGATCGCCTGACGGCCTTTCTCAGCTGATATGTCACTCAGACCGCAACTCCCCCTCCCCCACCAGTTTACGAACAGTCCTCGTAAACTTATATAGAAAAATAAAATAACACATATAAAAAAAAACTAGGAAGAACTATTTACAATGACCATTAGACAAACATTCCTCGTAAACCTATCTTATAGAATAGAATGACATGACAAAAACAATAAAGAAAAACTATTTACAAAATATTTAAATACATCTCTTATATGCATTCGATCAGCTGATCTCTCCAGTCAGCTGACATCAAAGTAACGGCTGACTCTGACCGTAACTCCCCCCACTAGTTTACGAACAATCCTCGTAAACTAATACGATGTAGTATAATAACTATACAAACAGCAAACAAAAACTATTTACAAAAAAAAAAATCCTATATAATTATCATTTAAAAAAAATAAACTCATAAGCTTGCTGAAGTAAACACTTTATACATAATTTAAACCTAGGAATACAAATAAAAAAGGAATAATTCCTCGAACAAGTTAAAATAAAAAAACAAAACAATAAACTAATACTATACAATATAATAACATAAAATACAAAAACAATAAAGAAAAACTATTTACAATAAAATAAATTCCTATACACATATCATTGCAAAAAAAAAATAACTCACAAGCACCTCGAAGGAAAAGCTATTTATAATATAGAACTCTTCATACAATACACGAACAAGTTAAAATAAAAAGACAATATTTACAAAAGCTAAAAACATTCTAAAAACAAACCAATAAATTTACATTTTCTTTAATACAATCTGGATGTGGCAATATGAGAACACACCAGCCTTTATTTTGTGATTTCCGGAAGTTTTAACTGCTCAATATGGACAGTTCTCCTCTTTCTCGGTTCACTAACACTTTCAACTGTAACTATGTTGTGCTCTCTAATGATAATCACCCTGAATGGACCTTCATATCGCTCTATATCCTTTTTTCTTGTACCTGGTGCGCCAACCACTTTAATGAAGATATCTATCACAGTTATTCCCTTATATCCTCTCCAGGTGAGTATCGATCGGCATCTGCGGTATACGTTTCCTCTTGTCTCCCTTTTGGTGGGTTTCTATCATATTTCGTGCGAAGACAAACTTTCCAATTTCCAACAACCTGCGTGATTGAATTCTTCATCCCCCACCAAAAGTACTTTCTCTTCAATGTGTGCAGGGTCTCCGGGATTCCGCGGTGATTCGTTTTGCCCTGGTGGTATGCTGTGGTCACCTCTTTTTGTCGTTCGTCTTCCTAAATGGTTTCCACCATCTGCTTGCACCGGATGTACCTCATATCCATGCCTATTTCTTCACTGCGCCATAGCCACTTGATCTTCTCCCAAACGATGGCATTGCCCACGTAAAGGTGATGAGTTTCTCCGGGCCCTGAAGGATCCTTCAACACTACAAATCTGGTCGTCCCTAATATCACGACGATTTGGTCACAGCCAGGGGGACCAAATCGTCGTGATATTGCACCTGCCATACTTGCAACTCCCAACTTTAAGCAATCCAGTGTTCTTCGGCTTCCATACAATCTGTCGCCTCTTGTCGTTTATTATGGCCTCCAGTTCCTCCATATCTGCTGGTCTTCCTTCATCCGAGCTCTCGTTAGACGAAGATTCCTCCCTATAGTCTTCCTCCGCCACATTCTGTTCTTCCTCTCCCGGTGTCCACTCCCGAAGGAATTGTCTAAATGGTTCTCTGGCCTCCTCTTCCACTGCGTTTACTGTAATCGCTCAAGACAACCAATCGGCTACCACATTTTCTTTTCCTGGCTTATAGATTATTTCTAAGTTATATTGAGCCAGTAGCTCTTTCCAACGTGTAATCCTAGCCGAAGATTCCTTCAACTTCCCCACCCA